>NC_053024.1:274034390-274319731 GCF_003073215.2 Triticum urartu | reverse complement strand
AGCTTCCGAGTACAGCTCCACTCAGGGGGACTTGTGAAGTAGATCACTCGGTAGGACCGCTTCCGATCCGTACACCATGAAGAATGGGGTGCGATTGGTGGATCGGTCTGGGGTCGTTCGTAAGCCCTAGAGGACTGATGGCAGCTCGGTGACCCAAGCCCCTACTATGTGATTTAGGTTGCGCATGAGGCGGGGATTCAATCCTTGAAGTATCAGTCCATTCGCCCATTTTGCATGTTCGTTCGAATGCAGGTGTGCCGCAGATGCATAATCAACCCGAGTGCCATGGGAATAGCAGAACTAATGGAACTCATCTGAGATGAAGTTGGACCCGTTCCCGGTGATGATGATGTTGTGGGGGACTCCGAATCTAAAGATTTTTTCCTTGATGAATTGAATGGCAGTTGTTGAGTCCAGCTTCTTTACAGGCTTCGCTTCAATCCACTTGGTGAACTTGTCGATTGCCACCAACAGGTGTGTAAAACCACTCGCACCAGTCCGGAGAGGGCCGACCATGTCGAGCCCCCAGACGGCGAATGGCCAAGTGAGGGGGATTGTCTTCAGGGTGGAGGTTGTCTTGTGTGACTGGTTTGCATAGAATTGGCAACCGACGCATTGATCCACTATGTCTCGGGCGGCCTCATTGGCACGGGGCCAATAGAACCCAACCCTGAATGCCTTGGAAACCAACGTTCGAGAGCATCCATGGTGTCCACAGGTTCTCGAATGAATCTCTTGCAGAATATGTTGTCCTTCTGGTGATATGCAACGATGAGTGACTCTAGTAGTTCTTTTCTTATATAGCTGATCTCCCATGACGGTGAAGGCTTTAGATTGGTGGACGATCTGACGAGCCTCAGTCTCATATTCTAGAAGCTCTTGCCTAAGAAAATAAGCCAGATACGGTACAGTCCACTCGGGAGTGATAACAAGGATCTCGTGGACTAGGTCGATCACCGCACAAATGTCCACTTTAGTCGGATTTGATGGACCGACTACTTGCGGGGGCTCCTCCATGAATGGGTCTCCCTTGATTGTGGGTGAGTGGAAGTGCTATAGGAACACATTTTTAGGGACTGCCTTCCGAGTGGAACCTATCTTGGCCAAGACATCAGCCGCCTGGTGATGATGACATATACCTAGGGTAGGTTGTTAGGCCTGACCTATATGCCCTACCCAAAGACATCACACAAGAGGCCAAGGCCTACGAAGATAGAAAGAAGACACCAACTGGAATCTTCATGAACTGCAACCCACTCGACAAAAGATTCACTCGAATCCCCCCAATCTCACTCGACCATTGTCATTCACTCGACTGAACCAGAATCCACTCGAAGGGCAGGAGGCCTAAGGTCACCTACAGATAGCAACGGTCGGTCACTCACTCCGTCACCTTAAAGGTCATTAACATGGGCGTTACCAGTAACGTTCGTGGCATTACTCTCTCATTGAACCCTTATGTAACTGAGGACAGCGAGGGGTCGGCGCACTCTATATAAGCCACCCTCCCCTCTGGCACAAGGGTTCGCACACCCTGTAACACAACACTCCAATCAACAGAGCCTCCGCGGCACCAAGACATAGGGCTGTTACCTCCTCCGGGAGGGGCTTGAACTCGTAAACCTGAGTGTACAACCTCGCCATAGCTAGGCACCACCCTCTCCTACGTACCCCCCATCTCTACTGTCAGATCCATTCCCACGACAGTTGGCGCCCACCATGGGGCAGGTGTCTAAGCGACTTCCACCGAGGTTGCGATCTTCGATCTCCATCGACATGGTTTCCAGCAATGGATTGTACTTGGGCCACGCAATCCGTCTCGGTGTGCTCACCTTCATCGCCGATGATTCGGCCTGGCTCCAGGAAGCCCCGCTCGACGTCAAGGCGCTCCCCATTCTCGGCGCGGCGCACTTCCGCGGGAGTGCCTGTGGCGTCCTCTTGCGACAGTCATCGACTCAGTATCGGTCGGCTCCCGTGGCGTCATCTCTTCCCGCCGCTCACCATGGCAAGCGATCCGATCGCTCGCGACTCCAGCGGTGGGTGAAGAACACTCCTCAGATCGTAGTGATCGAGCCCGATGAGTCCCTTTATGACATGTTCGATCTGTCGACTGGTTGCTTGGATACGCTTTTCGAGTGTGAAAGCAATGACCCCGTGGCAGAGGTCCTCATGGTTGGACCCCAGTGAAGCCCACCAGGATTCCCCCATGGCGTTCGTGGCAAAAGCGATGGCCCGTCGCATGCAGAAGATGAGTATTACCCACAAGCTCTCACTACGGAACAAAGAGAAGAGTTGCGGTGCAGAGATGAACAGGCCCTTCAGACCCCATCGTTGGGGAGACCGCTAAGGCTCAAGCTTTGGAGGCCGCACGCATAGCCACTCTGGCTGAATGCCCGTGCCTGGAGAATCTCTAGAAGTCACTTGATGACCGCACCCGGAGAGAGATCCCAAGTTCCAGTCGACGGCAACGACAATTGTTTCCAACTGGATCTCGAGATGTGTGTCAGGTATACCGCACTCCAATTCAGAATGTTGCAGTAGCGGCTCGTATTGCAGATTCCATCCAGCCGTCTTGTTCCGAGGCTGGTAGGGGTCTAGAGTAGATTCGGACACTAATTAGAGCGGTTGGAGAACAGAATTCGGCTATATCCCAGTCGTCCAACCGGATTCAGAGCAGATCTGTCAGGGCAGACATAGCTCAGTCATCTCACAGCCTGAGATCTCCTCCGCGGCATGGTTATCATGGTTATCGTGGGGACCAGCACCTGGATAGAGGCCATGGGCAGTTTGATACTCGATATCACCATGACGACCACCGTCGAGTGCCTACACCCCCTCCGAGGGGTGGTTCATATGCGGCCCGACAGTATGACAACAGGCGCCCATTCGGCGACGAGGGGAGAATTCTAGTCGACCCCCGAGAGCCTGGATTTGACGCAAGGTCACTCCTCATGCAGGGCCTAGTGGACAAAGGCAGAGCTAACCGAGAAGGTCTGGACAGAGACCGCCCGAGTGGAAGCAGATCTTTCGTCTCTGGACCTGAGTGTTTCAGTAGAGCCATTCGAGTTGCTGAGATTCCTCCCAACTTCAGGTTGGCTGCTGGGGTGAGCAAGTTTACTGGCGAGTCAAAGCCAGACACGTGGTTGGAAGATTACCGAGTGGTTGTGCAGATCGGTGGAGGTAACAATGAAGTGTCCATGAAGCATTTTCCCCTGATGCTTGAGGGCTCGGCCAGGTCGTGGCTGAACCAGTTGGCTCCTGCTAGCATATACTGTTGGGAAGACTTGGTTCGTGTGTTTATCAAAACCTTTAAAGGCACTTGTAAGTGACCCGCTGGGTTGTCTGAGTTGTAGCATTGCGTCCAAAAGCCAAATGAGACCTTGAGGGATTATATCCAGCGGTGGACCACACTTCACCATGTGGTTGAGAATGTTTCTAAGCACCAAGAAGTTTGCGCCTTCAAGGAAGGCGTCAGATATAGAGAACTTACTCTAAAGTGTGGTCGTTCCAGGGCCATCACTCTGAACCAAATGATGGAGATAGCCACTCGATATGCGAATGGGGAAGAAGAAGAAGAAGAATGACTCCGTAATGGAAAAGGGAAGGTCATTGACCCCGACACTGGGGGTGGGAATTCCTGTCAGAAATAGAAACGCAAAGCTGAAGCTGCGGGTCAGGCTGAAGCCGCGGTAGTGAATACACCAAGAAAGTTCAAGGGAAAGCCCAAGGGGCAGTGGGTGCCCAAAAAGATGAAGGACCAGTCGGGGCAAGGCGTCCTAGATTTACCGTGTGCCATCCACATAAAGAAAGATGAAGAAGGTAACTTGATTCTGCCCAAGCATACCACTCGACAGTGCAGATTCCTTATGTAGCAGTTCCATTAGGGACAGCAGAGTGAGAAAGGCTCTGACAAGGTTGAGGGTGAGGATGTGGAAAATTAAGATGATTGTTCGAAGGTCAATGTTACTTTGATGATTTTTGCTGATGTTGAGAGCAAAAGTCGACCGAAATTCATCAACGGAGAGGTGAACATGGTTGCTCCGGCAACTACAACATACTTCAGGTGCTCAAAGACTCCTATCACCTTCGACCAGTCAGCACCCATCTCACGTTGCTACCCCTGGGTGGCAAGCTTTGGTGGTCAACCCAGTCGTCGGAGGCGCTCGGTTGCGTAAAGTTCTCATGGATGGTGGCAGTGGTTTGAACATTCTACATGGTGAGACCCTCCAAGGGATGGGCATTCCGATGCCCAGACTCAGTGAAAGCAACATGCAGTTCCACGGAGTCATCAAAGGGAAGAAGGCGAAATCACTTGGGCAGAGTGCTTTGGATGTGGTTTTTGGTGATTCGAAGGATTTTCGCAAGGAAAAGTTGATGTTTGAAGCAGTGGATTTCCATAGTCCTTATCATGCTATTCTGGGCAGACGGGCGTACGCTAGTTTCATGGCTCGACCATGTTACGTGTACCTCGAACTGAAGATGCCCGGACCCAAAGGCGTGATTACCGTCACCAGAAACAAGTAGAGAGCTGAAGAATGCCTCCAGAAAGGATACAAGATTGCTGATGAGCAAATGGCAGTGGTGGAGCCGGAGGAGTACAAGAAGAATGATGATCCGAGTGATTTGCTTCGTTCAAAGAAGCCTACTTTAGAATTCGCATTTTAGTCGGCTAGCGAGACGAAGCCAGTTCACATCCACCCGGAAGAACCCACAACTGCTCCGACCCACATTTCAACGACACTCGACATCAAATAGCTAGGAAGTGGCGCTCATCCAGTTCCTCAGTGAGAACTGGGACATCTTCGCATGGAAACTGTCAAAGATGGCAGGTGTACCCAGAGGACTGGCTGAGCACCATTTGCATGTTGACTCGAAGGCCAAACCTGTCAAAGAGCATCTTCGTCATTCCGCCATGGAGAAGGGGAAGGCGATTGGCGAGGAAGTGGCTCGGCTCCTGGCAGCTGAGTTCATACATGAGATATACCACTCTGAGTGGCTCACCAACGTCGTCATGGTCCCCAAGAAGGATAATTCACTCCGCATGTACATTGACTTCAAGCATATCAATCGGGCCTGCCCGAAAGATCATTTTCCGCTCCCTCACATCGATCAACTAGTCGAGTCGACTACGAGGTGTGAGAGTTTGTCTTTTCTTGATGCGTCTTTCGGATATCATCAGATCCGACTGTATGGGCCAGATGAAATAAAAACAGCCTTCATCACCCCGTCCGGGTGTTTTTGCTACGTCACCATGCCATTCAGTCTCAAAAATGCTGGCGCCACATTGATGCGCAAGATCCAGAAGTGCCTGCTCACTCAGATCATTCAGAATGTCGAGGCATATATGGATGATATTGTGATTAAGTCAGAAAAAGGTTCTGACCTACTAACTGACCTTGCTGAAACCTTTGCCAATTAGAGAAGGTATGGCATTAAGCTGAAACCGTGCAAGTGCACATTCAGAGTACCCGGAGGCAAGTTACTCGGTTTCCTCATTTCCAAATGAGGGATAGATGCCAATCCTGAGAAGATCGGTGCAATCCTCCGAATGAAATGCCCTGTTTGTGTGCCGGACGTTCAGAAGCTCATAGGTTGTCTTGCTGCATTGAGTCGGTTCATTTCACATCTTGGCGAAAAGGAATTGCCTCTTTACTGACTGATGGAAAATTCTAATAAGTTCGAGTGGACTCCCGAAGCTGAAGCAACGTTTGTGGAGCTCAAATCCCTGCTTTCCACCCAGCCGGTGCTTGCTGCTTCGAACAGCAAAGATCCTCTAGTCTTATACATTGCAGCTATTGGTCAGTTTGTCAGCACATTGCTCACAGTGGAGCGAGAAGAAGAAGACAAGACCTACAAAGTTCATCGGCCAGTGTACTATATCTCTGAAGTCTTGACTCCGTCCAAGCAGAGGTATCCGCATTACCAGAAGCTTGTTTATGGAATTTACTTGACTGCGAAGAAAGTTGCACATTATTTCCAAGATCACTCGGTTTCATTCATAAGTGATGCTCCATTATCCGAGATCATGAACAATCGAGATGCACCTAGTCAAGTGGCTAAGTGGGCAATCGAACTTCTTCCTTTGGATATCAAGTTTGAAGTGAAGAAGGTGATCAAATCTCAAGCGCTCAAAGATTTCTTGGTTGAGTGGATCAAACAGCAACAGCCAACTCAAGTTCACTCGAAACACTGGACTATGTTCTTCGATGGGTCTAAAATGTTGAATGGTCCTGGTGCCGGAGTGGTCCTGGTGTCCCCAAGAGGTGATAATCTCAGTTATGTCCTCCAGATTCACTTCGATTCCTCAAATAACGAAGCTGAGTATGAAGCACTTCTCTACGGGTTGCTTATGGCTATCTCACTCGGTGTTCGTCGCCTAATGGTCTACGGTGACTCGGATTTGGTGGTCAATCAAGTGATGAAGGAGTGGGACGTCAGAAACCCTGCCATGACTGGATACTGCAATGCAGTGAGGAAGTTAGAGAAAAAGTTTGAGGGATTGGAGCTTCACCACATTCCCCAAATCAAGAACCAAGCAGCCGATGATCTGGCCAAAATAGGTTCCACCCGAAAGCCTATCCCCAGCAATGTGTTTCTTGAGCATCTCCATTCCCCTTTAGTGCAAGAGGACCCTTTCTCTGAGGAACCTCCACAAGCGATAAGTCCTACTGATTGAACTGAGATTGAGGTCCCAGGAGTCAGTGACTTGGTTATGGCGATCCTAGTAATCACCCCCGACTGGACAGTATCGTACATTGCATATCAGCTTAGGCAGGAACTTCCAGAAGAGGAAGTTGAAGAACGACAAATTGTCCGTATGTCCAAAGCTTTCACAGTGATAAATGACAGCTCTATAGAGAGTGTGTTACTAGCGTAGCTCAACGATGCATTTCTTCTGAGGAAGGTCGACTGATTTTGGATGAGATCCACTTAGGGACCTGCGGTCATCGTGCGTCCTCTCGGACAATTGTGGCTAAAGCATACCGAGCTGGGTTCTACTGGCCACGCATCAATGAAGCTGCCAAAGAGATTGTTCAGCATTGCGAAGGATGACAGTTCTATTCAAACTTATCCCATAAGACCGCATCTGCTTTGAACACACTTCCACTCGTTTGTCCATTTGCTGCCTGGGGTTTGGACATGGTTGGGCCTCTTAGGACTGGCAGAAGTGGCTTCACTCATATGCTCGTGGCAGTCGACAAGTTTACGAAGTGGATTGAGGCCAAGCCCATCAAGTAGTTAGATTCACGTACGACCATCAAGTTCGTGAAGGAATTTATCTTCCGGTATGGAGTTCCGCATAGCATCATCACATACAATGGTTCAAACTTTGATTCAGAAGAATTCGGAGAGTACTGCGCTTCTCAGGGCAATCGGGTGGATTACACATCCGTTGCACACCCATAGTCGAATGCCCAAGCCAAGAGAGAAAATGGCCTTATACTCCCAGGGTTGAAGCCTCGACTCATGCTCGACCTTGAACATGCATCTGGAGCTAGGGTGACTGAACTTCCATCCGTTTTATGGGGTTTAAGGATGAGTCGGAACCGGTCTACTGATCACAATCCTTTCTTCATGGTGAACGGAGCTGAAGCGGTGTTACCTAGTGATCTCTTCCATAATGCACCTCGAGTGGAACTCTACTCAGAAGTTAAGGCAGAGCAAGCATGGAAGGACACCATTGATCTTTTGGAAGAGGATCGCGAGATGGCCCTGATTCGGTCAACTGTTTATTAGCAGGAACTTCGTCGATTCCATGCCAGGAATGTCAAAGGACGAGCATTTCAAGAAAGAGATCTTGTGCTCCGAGTGGATCAGCAGCGACCTCACAAGCCTGCCCTCGCATGGGAAGGCCCCTTAATCGTCACCAAGGTGTTGCACAACGGGGCTTACAACCTCGCGAGGAATATCGACGAGCCACGCACTTGGAATGCAGATCTTCTATGTCGATTTTATACCTAGCACTCAAATTGTCGAGATGTAATAAGAGTACTTTTAGATTGTTTTATCAAGACATGACTCCTGCAGTCCCATGATGATTTCTCTCACATAAGCATGTGTTCAAATCCCCCAACGGGTGGCTTAGCTATGAAACCCGTTTTTCACCTAAGTTAAAAAGCTACTCCGAGTGGAGAGCATCCCTCCCACTCGGGGGCTTAGCCGCAAATCAGTTTCACCTAAGTTAAAAAACTACTCTGAGTGGAGAGCATCCCTCCCACTCGGGGGCTTAGCCGCGAATCAGTTTCTCCTAAGTTAAAAAACTACTCCGAGTGGAGAGCATACCTCCCACTCGGGGGCTTTGCCGCGAACCAGTTTCGCCTAAGTTAAAATAACTACTCTAAGTGGAGAGCATCCCTCCCACTCGGGGGCTTAGCCGCGAATCAGTTTCACCTAAGTTAAAAAAACTACTCCGAGTGGAGAGCATCCCTCCCACTTAGGGACTTAGCCGCAAACCAGTTTCGCCCAAGTTAAAAAGCTACTCCAAGTGGAGAGCATCCCTCCCACTCGGAGGCTTAGCCGCGAATCAGTTTCGCCTAAGTTAAAAAACTACTCCGAGTGGAGAGCATCCCTTCCACTCGGGGGCTTAGTAGCGAACCAGTTTCGCCTAAGTTAAAAAACTACTCCGAGTGGAGAGCATCCCTCACACTCGGGGGCTTAGCCGCGAATCAATTTCGCCTAAGTTAAAAACTACTCCGAGTGGAGAGAATCCCTCCCACTCGGGGGCTTTGCCGCGAATCAGTTTCACCTAAGTTAAAAAACTACTCCGAGTGGAGAGCATCCCTCCCACTCGGGGGCTTAGCCATTAACCAGTTTTGCCTAAGTTAAAAAACTACTCTGAGTGGAGAGCATCCCTCCGATCAGGGGCTTAGCACGAATCAGTTTCGCCTAAGATAAAAAACTACACTGACTGGAGAGCATCCCTCCCACTTTGGGGCTTAGCCGCAAATTAGTTTCACCTAAGTTAAAAATCTACTCCGAGTGGAGAACATCCCTCCCACTCGGGGGCTTAGGCTCGAATCAGTTTCGCCTAAGTTAAAAATCTACTACGAGTGGAGAGCATCCCTCCCACTCAGGGGCTTAGTCGAGAACGAGTTTCGCCTAAGTTAAAAAACTACTCCGAGTGAAGAACATCTCTCCCACTCGCGGGCTTAGCCGTGAACCAGTTTCGCCTAAGTTAAAAATCTACTCCGAGTGGAGAGCATCCCTCCCACTCAGGGGCTTAGCCGCGAACCAATTTCGCCTAAGTAAAAAATGTACTCCGAGTGGAGAGCATCCCTCCCACTCGGAGGCTTAGCCGCGAACCAGTTTTGCCTAAGTTGAAAATCTACTCCGAGTGGAGAGCATCCCTCCCACTTGGGGGCTTGGCCGTGAATCAGTTTCTCCTAAGTTAAAAATCTACTCCGAGTGGAGAGCATCCCTCCCACTCGGGGGCTTGGTCGCGGATCAGTTTCGCCTAAGTTAAAAAAAATCGTTCACTCTGAGAGTGCTGTAAGCAGAAAAGCAATATTCAGATAAATCCATGAAGTTCAAAGACGCAAAGCAAAAGTGCTCAGGCGTCAGGCCCGAATGAGTTTAACGGTTACAAGATCACTTGGCATTCCGAGGCAAATAAGTTCAGATCATTAAGTTTTTCTTCACTCTGCTGGGGGAGGACTCGCTGGCTCAACGAAGGTGTCCAGGTCAATGTCGTCGGCTATGCGAGTGGCTGCTTCGATGAAAGTCTCCTTGAAAGATTGAAACTGGAGCTTCTTCGTGTTTGCCACCTGGAGAGCTTTCAGATTGTCTTCTTAGGCATCTTTGCAATGGACTCGGACGAGTGAGAGAGCCACATTAGCTCCACGGCAGGAAGCAAATTTCTTCCATGCTTGCACCCGACCTAGGATGTCGTTAAGCCAAGTCATCATCAACTCGATGTCATTTTGAAGCGTATCCTCAGGCCATAGCTCCTTGCCGATGTTCGCCAACGCAGCCCTCAAGCGAGTGATATATCCTTGAACACTTTCAAGCCGAGCTTCAAGGCACAACATGTTCAGAGCCACTGCGTCCTTCACAAGCGACTTGGTGGGGTCTAAACTTGTCTCGATTTGATCTGTCTCCTCTCCGAAGTTCTGGCAGAACTCTGCACAAAGGAGAAAGAAGTTGTTAATTACGCTATTAATCTCAAAGCTTGCAGAAATTCACTCAACCAAAGAGAGGTACCTTCCAGCATGTCGTACATCTTCTTTGCAAAACCCCCCAAATATTACACTAGCTCGTCCCTCTTTCGGATGAGTTGGTCCACCTTATTGGACAAGACAACTTTCTCTTCCTTTAGCTGAGCAGCCTCCTTCTTCACCTCCTCAACGACAGTCTTTAGGGCAGCATTCTCCTCTTCGAGCTTACTGACTGAAGCTAGCTTTCTCTCAGCCACTTCAGTCTTCTCTTGAACCACCTTTTGCGCCCCCGCAAGTTCTTTGTCTTTCCTCTCCAGCGCCTGCTTCATAGTGTCTACAGAAATAAAATTCTTCTGTCGTGCTTGGAGTTGACGATTTTCACTGCGCACATCTGTTCGAGTAGATTCACTCGGTTCAAAGGACGGAAAAGAACAAATGGCGAAGTACACAGTCGGTGAAGCGTTACCTCCCATGGTTTTCACCTCCTCTTGAGCTTGCTTCAAGTTCTTCTTGGCTAGCTCCAAGTCCAGTTGGAGCTGGATCTTATCCTTCTCCAGGGAAACATATTGGGCTCCCAATTCAAAGATTTCCGGGATCAGCAAGAAAAGTTTGAGTCAACAATGAGTAAGACTTTACAAAGCATTTCCTCTACTTCTCAGTAGAGAAGGAAAAATCCAGATTGCTATTTCCAACACATATTCTCAGACCACCGCCGAATCAAACATCCGACGGTGATCCCGAGGACTACACCTAGTAGGTGCACTCAGTGTGCCCCCACTGGATCATTTTCCTACTTGGTACATCCTGCCCGGCCCAAGTGGAGAAACCAAAAAACAACTTGTTCTTAGACCCCCGCCGAATCGAACATTCGACAGCGGTCTCGGGGACTACACCAAGTGGGTGCACTCAGCGTGCCCCCACTACATTAGTTTCCACTCGGTACGGCCTGGCCGATTCGAGTGATGAGCTTCAAGCAAAAAATATTCTAAGACCCCCTCCAGATAAAACATTCGACGACGGTCTCAGGGACTACACCCAGTGGGTGCACTCAGCATGCCCCCACTGGACTGATTCCCCACTCAGTGCGGCCTGACCGTTTCGAGTGGATGGAATACGTAGTAAAAAATAAAACGCCCAGTGGTGTATGGATTCAACGGAATCAAGACAGAGAAAATACAATCGGAAACCAACTTACTATTGCACTTACTCGGACATTGGCTTGAAGGGCTGTGCTGGCGTCATAAGCTAACTTGTTGCTTTCATACACCTCCTTTAGGAGCTGCATCATCAAACTGGCCTGGATCATAGCCTCTGTGCTGGCCCGGGTCTGGTCCTCCGGAACATGGTGTAGAGTGAATACAGTCGATGGAGGAGCTGATGATACAGTCGGAAGGATCGGCGCTTGAGTCTGGTCAGCAGGTCCAGAAGTTGGAAGAGTTGATACCAACGGCAGAGCAGTCGACGACAGTGCGGTTGAGATAGCACCGGTCTGAGATGAACCACCAGGGTCCTGAAGCATCGGTGCGGCCGGTACCAGAGGCGTTCCACTCGACAACTCCCTCCGAGTGGGCCTGCGGGGAGTGCCCGAAGTCGTACCCTCACCACCCGCACCACTCAGAGGTTCATCTTCATCATTGTTAGGAAGTTGAATGATATCCGTGGGAATTGCAGTAACTCAACAACCATGGCGTGTTCAGTCAACGAACCAATCAACGGAACATAACAGAGTGCAAATGTATCATACCTCGCCGGGAGGTGGCTGCGTCAGCGGTGTCATCCTCAACACGCTCCTTATCGATCTGCATGTCTGACGTCATCGTAGTTGCAGCCCTGGCACAATTTTCACTTGGTCAACAAAAAGATGAAGGTCTGCTAGAGTAAGACAGAAAGTGAAACAGTCTGCAACAAAGGCACTTACGTCGAAGCGATAGGCACAGTAACCTTGATCTTGGTCAAATCCTTCCGAGGTTTAGGTGGACTAACCTAGGCCTGCTTAGCGGTCTTCTCAGTCGGATCAGGAGTTGACGTCCGAGTGCGCTTCTGGGTCCTGGCACTCGACACCATAGCCTTCCCCTGGATAGCTGCAGGATCTTGTGTCTGCTTGGGATGGTGCTCTGTGCGTGGTGGTGACTTGACCTCTTCACTATCATCAGAGTCATCGCTGTCGTCATCACTGTCGTCAACATACTCAATATCGACGCTCCC
Organism: Triticum urartu; assembly: GCF_003073215.2. NCBI lineage: Eukaryota > Viridiplantae > Streptophyta > Magnoliopsida > Poales > Poaceae > Triticum > Triticum urartu. Next base: position 274,307,372 of record NC_053024.1, on the reverse strand, counting down.
GCCCTCGCTTTCTACTCCTCCAATGTGTTGTTCCCCGTTCGGCACGGGCGAGTACATCTTTGTGAATACCTGCAAGACACAGATTACAAAGATCAGTCGGATTCCAATACAGTTGCATATTGAAGAGTAAAAGATAAAACACTTGACAAGTTATGTCTGACCTCTCCTGGACGGTGCTCAGCGTCGAACGGCAAGATCCGTTTTTCTCCACGCGGATTGTCCTAGTTTACAGTGATGCCCCGAAGCCACTGCGCCACTGTCTCCTCTTTGACCTCCTCTGGGTGGGTCCGAGCAATGTCATCTGCACCCGAGTACAGCCACATGGGGTGGTCGCGAGCTTGCAAGGGTTGGATGAGTCTACTAAGAAACACTTCCAGCTAATCCATGCCTATCACTCCGCCCTGGACCAATGCAACGGCTGCGTCAACCAAGATGGCCAGCTCACCCTTCTCCCTTCTCCTCCTCTTCTATAGTCAATGAGCGAGGGGTGTAGAGTCGCTCCAGAGAGAAAGGAGGAAGGCCAGTTGGGACATCTTTGCAGTAAAACCAGGTCGACTACCACCCCCTAACTGACTCGGGAAAAGTCATGGGAGGGAAAGAGCTCCTACCCCTCACTTGGACTCCCAAACCTCCACACATTTGGATCACGTGGGTCCTCTCATCAGTCAGATTGGCTTTCTTAACCGACTGAGATCAGCAGGTGAAGATGTGTTTGAATAACCCCCAATGTGGGTGGCATCCCAGGAAGTTCTCACACATCGAAACAAATGTAGCAAGGTACGAGATGGTGTTGGGAGGAATGTGATTATCTGAGCACCAAAGAAATTCAGGAATCCATGAAAGAATGGATGCGAAGGAAGAGAGAAACCTCTTTCCATGTTGTTCTTGACGAGAACCCGCTCGTCGTCGCACGTCACGGGCTCGAACTCTCCTTCTGGCAGCCTCCAAGATCCAAGCACTATCAGGCCGTCGGTGATGAGCCCCTCCAGATCCTCTTCCGAGACCGACAAGGGGATCCAGTTGGATCCAGCCTGGCGGCAGAGCAGATCGCAAGGTCGACCCCTTAGCCGTCTTCCTGCCCTTGGTCGTCTTCTTCGTACGCCTCCAGGGCCTTCTTCTTGTCCTTCGCCATCTCTATGGTGGTCAACGGGAACAAGCGGGATGACGCTGCGCTGGAGGAGGCGAGGTAGAAAGGGGAAAATGGTGGGCACTGTTGCACATACCGGCCATGTCGCCCTATATACCCACGCGTCCGAGTGACTGACTCGTGGGCCCGCGCAATCTCAGCACATCCCGCAACCGATGCCAGCCCGATACATGCTGAAAAAGGTGGAGCAAGGATCGAGGAGTCCCTCCACACTTGCCCCGCTTACCGCGCTGCGCCCAGCCCAACCTGTGCGCTTCTCCAAATTTTGAATCCCGTAAAATCCGGACCGGCAAATCAGTCGATCGCATCAAGAGTATCCAAATCCAATCTACTCGATGCTATGCTGCTTATTTCACTCGGATATTCAAGAGGCCAGAATCGATCAAGGCGACTGATGAAGGATTAAACTACTAATATACTTTCATACCCCCAAGAAAGTGTCTCCGAGACATTGAGTCGGGCCGAAACCAACTTGAATCCTCCTTCACTCGGTCCTCGATCCATTCGGGGGCTAATGACGATGACATGTACCTTAGGTAGGGTCTTGGGCCTGACCAATATGCCCTACCCAAAGATATCGCACAAGAGGCCAAAGCCTATGAAGATAGAAAGAAGACACCGACTGGAATCTTCACGGAGTGCAACCCACTCGACAGAAGATTCACTCGAATCCCCCCAATTCCACTCGACAGTCGTCATTCACTCAGCTGAACCAGAATCCACTCGAAGGGCAGGAGGCTTAAGGTCACCTGCAGATAGCAACGGTCGATCATTCACTCCGTCACCTTAAAGGTCACTAGACACGAGCATTACCAGTAACATTCGTGGCATTACTATCTCATTGAACCCTTGTGTAACTGAGAACAACAAGGGGTCGGTGCACTCTATATACACCACCCCTCCCCTCTGGCACAAGGGTTCGCACCCCCTGTAACACAACACTCCAATCAACTGAGCCTCTGTGGCACCAAGACGTAGGGCTGTTGCCTCCTCCGAGAGGGGCCTGAACTCGTAAATCTGAGTATACAACCTCACCATAGCTAGGCACTACCCTGTCCTACGTACCCCCCATTTCTACTATCAGATCCTTTCCCACGGCACCTGGTTCTTGAGCCACGGTATGTGATGGAGTTCTAGCCCTTCAAAGTCCTTCTCCAGCTTTCTGACGGTGTTGCAGTAGCATGTCATTGCTGGACTATGGATATCCCATTCCTTCATGACTTGGTTAACCACTAGATCCGAGTCGCCGTAGACCATCAATCAGTGAATAACAAGAGTAATTTCCATCCGCAACCCATATAGGAGAGCTTCATACTCGGCCTCATTGTTGGGGGAATCGAAGTGAATCTGAAGCATATAACTGAGTCAGTCACCCTTGGGGGATACCAAGAACGCTCCATCTCTGGATCCATGGAGCATCTTGGAGCCGCTGAAGAACATTGTTTAGTGCTCAGGGAGGCTCAGGACAAGCTGCTCCTGCTCTACACACTCGGCGAGGAAATCCACTAGGGCTTGCGACTTGATGGCTTTCTTAGCTTCAAACTTGATATCCAACGGAAGGAGCTCAATGGCTCACTTCGCCTCTCGACCTATAGCATCTCTGTTTTTCATGATCTCGGACAAAGGGTTGTAACTTAATACTGTAACCGAGTGCTCTTGGAAGTAATGCGCCACCTTCTTTGCAGTCAGATAGATCATGTATACTAACTTCTAGTAATGCGGGTACCTTTGCTTGGAAGGGGTCAGAACTTCGGAGATGCAGTAAATTGGTTGCCGGAGCTTGAAGGCTTTGCCCTGTTCCCCCCGCTCCACAGTGATCACAGTGCTAACAACTTGGCTCGTGGCCACGATGTATAAGAGCAAGGTCTCCCTACTGCTTGGAGCAGCAAGCACCAGCTGGGTGGAAAGCAAGGCTTTGAGTTCCTGGAATGCGGCCTGCACTTTGGGAGTCCACTCGAACCTATCAGACTTCTTCATCAATCAGTAAAGCAGCAAGGTATTTTCACAGAGTCTCGAAATGAACCTACTCAGGGCTGACAGGTAGCCCGTGAGGCATTATATGTCATGGAGATGCTTTGGTTGTTTCATTCGAACAATCGCTCCGATCTTCTCGGGGTTTGCATCGATCCCGCGTTCAGAAACGAGGAACCGAGAAACTTGCCGGCAGGGACCCCGAAGGTACACTAAGCAGGATTGATCTTTATGCCAAAAAGGCGTAAGTTCATGAAGGTCTCAGCAAGGTCAGTCAGGAGGTCGGGACCTTTCCTAGACTTGACCATGATGTCGTCCACGTAGGCCTCGACATTCCGACTGATCTGCTGTTGCAAGCACTTCTGAATCATTCACTGGAACGTAGCTCCGACATTTTTCAATCCAAATGGCATAGTGATATAGCAAAAACACCTGAATGGGGGTGAGGAACGCTGTTTTTATTTCGTCGGGACCATACATTCAGATTTGGTGGTACCCAGAGTACACATCCAGAAATGGTAACCGCTCACACCCGGTAGTAGAGTCTACTATCTGATCTATGCGACGGAGAGGTAAATGATCCTTCGGGTAGGCCCGATTGATGTGCTTAAAATCGATGCACATTCAGAGAGAATTATTCTTCTTCGGCACCATGATGACATGGGCGAGCCACTCGGAGTGGTACACCTCTCGAATGAACTCGATGGGTAAGTGCCACGCGATTTCCTCGCCAATTGCCTTGCACTTCTCTGTGGAAGATCATAGAAGGTGCTCTTTGACAGGCTTAATCTTTGGATCGACATGGAGTCTATGCTCAGCCAGTCCCCTAGGCACACCCAGTATGTCAGAAGATTTCCATGCGAAGATGTCCCAGTTCTCACGTAGGAACAAGATGAGCTCGCCTTCCTACTTGCTATCAATGGTGGTAGTGATGTTGGTTGGGGCGGCATTCAGATCTTCGGGGTGAACATTCACTAGCTTCATCTCTCCGGCCGACTGGAAAGCGGATTCCAGAGTCCGTTCTTGGACTTCAGCAGATCACTCAAATCCACCGCTTTCTTGTACTCGTCCACCTCGACCATTGATACGTCCATTTTGCATCATGTTTTTATGTTGATATTTATTGCATTATGGGCTACTATTTCACATAATGGTACAATATTTATGTCTTTTCTCTCTTATTTTACAATATTTACATGAAGAGGGAGAATGCCAGCAGCTGGAATTCTGGAACGGAAAGGAGCAAACCTGATATACCTATTCCGCACAACTCCAAATGTCCTAAAACTTTACGAAGAATTTTTCTGGAATATATAAAAAATATTGGGCGAATAAACAACAGAAGGGGACCCACCGGGTGGCCACAAGCCTGGGGGGCGCGCCTCCCTAGCTTGTGGTCCCCTGGCTAGCCCCCGTGTACATCTTCTGCTACATGAAAGGTTTTGACCTAGAAAAATGATAAGGGAACTTTCGGGATGAAGCGCCGCCGTCTTGAGGCGGAACCTGGGCAGAAGCAATCTAGGGATCCGACGGAGCTATCTGCCAGGGAAACTTCCCTCCGGGAGGGGGAAATCAAAACCATTATCATCACCAATGATCCTCTCATTGAGGGAGGCTCAATCTACATCAACATCTTCGCCAGCACCATCACCTCTCAAACTCTAGTTTATCTCTTGTATTCAATCTTTGTCTCCAAACCTCGGATTGGTACCTGTGGGTTGCTAGTAGTGTTGATTATTCCTTGTAGTTCATGCTACTTGGTTTATTTATTGGAATATCATATGTTCAGATCCTTAATGATATTCAATATCCCTCTGATCTTGAACATGAGCATGCTTTCTGACTAGTTACGTTTGTTCCTGAGGACATGGGAGAAGTCTTGTTATAAGTAATCATGTGAATTTGGTATTCATTCGATGTTTTCATGAGATGTATGTTGTCTTTCCTCTAGTGGTGTTATGTGAAAATCAACAACATGACACTTCACCATGATTTGGGCCCAGGGGAAGGCACTGGGAAGTAATAAGTAGATGACGGTTTGCTAGAGTGACATAAGCTTAAACCCTAGTTTATGTGTTGCTTCGTAAGGGGCTTATTTGGATCCACATGTTTCATGCTATGGTTAGATTTATCTTAATCCTTCTTTCGTTGTTGTGGATGCTTGCGAGAGGGGTTAATCATAAGTGGGAGGCTTGTACAAGTAAGGACAGCACCCAAGCACCGGTCCACCCACATATCAAATTATCAACGTAACGAACACGAATCATATGAGCGTGATGAAAACTAACTTGACAGTAATTCCCATGTGTCTTGGGGAGCATTTTGCTTTATGTAAGAGTTCATCCAGGATTATCCTTTGCTATAAAAAGGACTGAGCCACCTTGCTGCACCTTTACTACACTTGTTACTTGTTACCCGTTACGAATTATCTTATTACCAAACCATCTGTTACCGGTAGTTTTAGTGTTTGCAGAAAATACCTCCCTGAAAACCGCATGTCATTTCCTTCTCCTCCTCGTTGGGTTTGACACTCTTACTTATAGAAAGGACTACGATTGAACCCATATACTTGTGGGTCAACAACCGTCGCCATCTGTTCAGCAGCGATCTGGGGGCCCTTCTAGAGACACTCTTCGGCTAACTTCCAATTTCCCATGATAGTGATCACACCACTCGGCCCTGACATCTTAAGTTTTAGATACACGTATCTTGGATGGGCCATGAAATGTGCACACGCTCGCCTACCCAAGATGGCGTGGTAAGCACTCCAAAAGTCCACCACTTCGAAAGTTAGCCGCTCCTTCCTGAAGTTCCGCTCTTCGCCGAATACGACGTCGAGGGCAATTTGCCCGAGTGACTTGGCCTTCTTCTTGGGTATTACCCCGTGGAACTACATGTTGCTCTTGATGAGTCGGGACATCGGAATTCCCGTCGCTTCTAGTGTGTCGGCGTAAATTATTTTAAGTCTGCTACCGCCGTCCATTAGCTTCTGCGAGCTCTTGCCTTTCCAATCCTTCTACTACATCTGTGATCTCTTGCCTTTGCCTTGGTCGGCCAGAGTCGCAGCCTCACCATTGTCTGTTACTTCAGCTTTTCGCTTGTGCTTCTTGCCCTTGTTGTTATCTGACTGATTAGCATCGCCCGCTCGACTCTTGCCACTTCTCAGTTGGTATTCTTCCTCACTGTTGGCGTACCGATTGGCTATCTCCATAGCCCGACTGAGAGTCAGAGTCTCAGTACAGCCGAATGTCATGTTTAGCTCCTGGTATCTGACCCCGGCCTTGAAAGCGCAAATCGCCTGGTGCTCGGTAACGTTCTCCACCGTATTGTGTAGGGTGGTCCACCGTTGAATGTACTCTCAGAGAGTCTCATTTTGCCTCTGCACACAATGCTGCAACTCGTCCAGACCACCCGGCCACTTGTACGTGCCTTCATGCTCGCAGGGCACGCCCTGGGGGAGGTAGGCGCGCCCCCTAAGCTTGTGGCTCCTGGATGCCCCCCTCTGGTATATTCTTCCACTAGTATTTTTATATATTCCACAAAAATTCTCCGTAAATTTTTAGGTCAATCCGAGAACTTCGATTTCTGTAGAAAAACAACACCATGACAATTCTGCTGAAAACAGCATCAGTCCGGGTTAGTTCCATTCAAATCATGCAAATTAGAGTCCAAAACAAGAGCAAAAGTGTTTGGAAAAGTAGATGCGATGGAGACGTATCAACTCCCCCAAGCTTAACTCATTGCTTGTCCTCAAGCAATTCAGTTGACAAACTGAAAGTGACAAATAAAAACTTTTGCAAACTCCATTTGATCTTGTTGTTGTAAATATGTCTAACCAATGTTCAGGTTTTCAGCAAAGATTATGAATTAACCATGTTCATGATAACATTTAGCTGTCACATTTACTCACGTCATTAACATAACCAACTAGTGAGTGATAATAAGATATCTCGGATGGCAAAACTTTTTTTTCAAAACAATCATGATATAATATGACAAAATGGTATCTCGCTAGCCCTTTCTGAGACTGCAAAACATAAATGCCGAGCACCTCCGAAGTTCAAGCACTGACTAGACATTGTAATTCATGGTAAAGGAGATCCAGTCACACCCACACTCAACATCAGTTAATCACAAAGCATAAAAATGAAAATAGCACTCTCTAGTTGGTGCTTTAATGAGGAGATAATGACTCGACAATAGAAGTAAATAGATAGACCCTTCGCAGAGGGAAGCAGGGATTTGAAGAGGTGATAGAGCTTGAAGCTTTTGAAACAGAGATGAATATAATTTTGGGAGGTATGCTTTCATTTCAACATAGCGACCGAGAGTTTTCACCATCTTCCATGCCAGACACATTATAGGTGGTTCCCAAACAGAATGGTAAAGTTTTACTCCCCCTCCACCAACAAACACAAGCCATGGCTAGCTGAATTCTCGGGTACCCTCCATACCAACAACAATCTGGGGGAGTCTTGTTTCATTATTATATTTTGATTTTGATTTTGATCATAGGACTGGGTATCCCAATTACCAACCACTTTTTCGTGAATTACAAGCGAATCAACACCCGCCGTGAGAATAACCCACCTAGCATGGAAGATACTGACAGCCCCCTGTCGCTTCATGAGCGATTCAGGCATACAAAACAGATTATTATTTGAAGATTTAAAGTTCGGCACATGCAAATTTACTTGCAACGGCAGGTAATTACCGCATATAGGTAGGTATGGTGGACTCATATGGAATAACTTTGGTTTTTTAAGGAAGTGGATGCACAAGCAGTATTCCCACTTAGTACAAGTGAATGCTAGCAAACAGATTGACGACGACCAACTAGAGAGCGACAACGGTGATAAACATGCATCGAGGTTAATCAACATTGAATAGGAGCATGAGTAGGATATAAAACATCTTGAACATAAATATCGTGGAGGCTTTGTTGGTTTTAATTCAACTACATGCGTGAACATGTGCCAAGTCAAGCCACTTGAATCATTGAGAGGAGGATACCATCCTATCATACTACATCATAACCATTTTAAATGTATGTTGACACACACGATAAACCATTATTCACTCCTAGCTATTAAGCATGGCATGAGTAACTATGATCTCTAATTGTCATTGCAAACATGTTTATTCATAATAGGCTAAATCAAGAACAATGAGCAAATCATATTTTAAAAACAAAATAGGTTGAGTTTGTACCAGATTTTCTTCACCTCAATCAATTCATCAAATTACATCATTATTTCCTTTCACTTGCACGACTGAACGGTGCAAATAATAATAATAATAGTGCACGTGTCATGGACTAAGCTGAAATCTGCAAACATTTATTTAAAGGATAAGACAAGGTGATATGGGCTCTTCGCTAGATCAACAATAATACATATGAGAGCCACTCAACATTTTCATCGTGGTATTCTCCTTACGACCCAAGAAAAGAAAATAATTTCAAAGAAACACACTGAAATGTTTTGGAGTCTTTTGTTTTTCCTGAAAGAAGCAAAATGAAAGAAAAATAGAAAAAACAAGAAAAACTATATAGCCGGGAAAGCTCCCAACAAGCAAAAGAAGAAAGAGAAATATTTTGGGTTTTCTTTTAATACTGTTACCTATTTAAACTGGAAAGAAAAACCTAAAAGAAGCGAGAAATAGTTTTGGGGTTTTATCAAAGTTTGGCAAACACGCAAGAAGAAAGCAGAATAAAACTAATATGGATTATACGATGAAAAAGGATGAACACCGACAACTACAATGAATGTGTGATGCATGTATGTAATGTTGGTGAGAAATACGTAAGCCCCCAAGCTTAGGCTTTTGTCCTAAGTTGGTCTGTGGCCATGGCTCGAAGTATCCTTCCCTTTGGATACTGCGGAGGATCCTAGGGATTCCATTGGTTGGAGAGCTCTTGTGGCTCCCACTGATAAACATGCTCGTGATATGGCTCAGGTACTGGCACAGGCTCATGTACTAGGGGTTGTATAAGACCCCAGTGTGCGTAGATGTCCTCAGGCATAATAGTGTACATGTCCAAATAGAGATCGAACAAAGAAGGTGCAGGCACGGTAAAAATCGCACAAGTCTTGTGGCCAAATACTAAGTTGTAATGCAATCGCCTATGCTTATCATCATCAATAAAATGGCCATAGTAGCATAGTATAAATATTTAGTAGGTAGCAGCATCTCCTCCGCCTCCTCATGTCTAATAAGAATCTCAAAATGTTTAGCGAGGCGGGAAGCAAAGATACCACCATAAATAGCTCATTTCGAACGGTTTGTGTGTAACCGTCGAGCAACCATGGCGCCCAAACTAAAAGTTCTATCAGCATATAAAGCATGGCACAAAATAGCAAGGTCAGGCGCACTGAGCGTTCCACTCTCCCAACGACCAGTCAAACATCTCCCAGCAAATAATGCATAGTAACATAAAACGGGAAAATGTAAACTAGCCACTCTCTCTTCTGACACTCCCCTTGTCTCTCCCACAGTAGTTTCAAAGATGAAATCCTCCATGTCTCAAGGACGTGGATCACGGTGACTGCCCTCATAAGGTATTTTGCAAACATTGCAAAAATCATATAGTGTCATTTCCTTAGGCACATCATAAAGTTTAAATTCTACCATGGGTGGTTCCTTCTTAGGGTAAAACTAAAAGCTTTGCATGAAGGTATTAGTGAGTATGAGATAATGATCACACTTATCTTTGAGGAAGGGAATGACATCAGCATTGCTCACCAAATAATAGAAATCCTCATAAATTCCCACTTCCTTCAAGAATGTGTTACACGGCCACTCACCGGTCGAACCTTCGCTGCACACGGAAGATGGTACTTGGGCTTCTCCTGCGGAGTTTCCTCCGAATCCCGGCTTGATGAGCCGCACAACCTCCTCATGGTTTTCCTTTTCTCTGAAAATTTCTGAAATTTTTAGTAACTCAAAACAAAAGTGGACAAAACTCAGTAAAATCGATAGCAACTACTCCTACAAGTGCCGAGAGGCCATATCATGCACCAGAACTAGTTTGAACCATATAAATTTGACATGCAAGCTCAAGAACATGGTCACCAATAGTAGCTAAATGTGCAAATAATAAACCACTAGAACAAAAACTAATTGGACCAATGGAAAAGTCACATACCGATGAACAATCCCCCAAAACAGTTTCGGAAACGGAGTTCCGAGCAAGGAGATCAAAAATGGCAGCAAGATCAGCAAGAACACTGGTTTGAGAAAGCAAGTGGTTTTTTTCTGGAGGAAGAAGAAGAGCATGGGTGACAGCAATAAGTGAGGAGGCTTATGTGGGCCCCACAAGCTTGCTGGGCACGCCCCGGGGGGTGGGCGCGCCGTGTGAGCTTCTGGCTCATAGGTGCACTCCCTAGGGTGTATTCAGTGCCAATATTTTTTTATACAGCAGAAAAAATCATATCAAATTTTCAGGGCATTTGGGGAACTTTTATTTTCTGGTCATTTTTTATTGTACAGAAAATTTAGAAAACTGTATAATTCCGGCATTTCTACTTTATTAATTCTAAATAACAAAAAGTAAAAAGTGGGTACAGAAAGTTGTGTTTACGAAATTCATCCACCACATGCCCGTCAAAAGGAATTCATTAATAAGGTTGATCAAGTCTTATTAACAAACTTCTTTCGAATGACATGAAACCGGAGAATCATCGAATAACACTAGGTTACCTCAATGGGGATATGCATGTCCCCAACAATAAGAATTTCACATTTCTTTTGACAATAGGAATAGGGAATTCAAAACCTCCAATAGTAATTGTTGAAATTTTCCAATAGAGTTGATACTATTCACTTGAGGGTGTTCTTTCGAAAAGTGTACCGTGTGCTCATTACCGTTAACATGAAAAGTGACACTACCTTTGTTGCAATCAATAACAGCCCCTGTAGTATACTAAAAGGGTCTACCAAGGTTGATCGACATACTGTCGTCCTCGGGTATATCAAGAATAACAAATCCGTTAAGATAGTAACATTTGCAACTACGACAAGCACATCCTCACAAGTATCGATGGGTATAGCAGTTGATCTATCAGCCATTTGCAAAGATATTTCAGTGGGTGCCAACTTATTCAAATCATGTCTTTGATACAAAGAGAAAGGCATAACACTAACACCGTCTCCTAGATCACATAAAGCAGTTTTAACATAGTTTGTTTTAATGGAGCATGGTATAGTTGGTATTCCTGGGTCTCCTAGTTTCTTTGGTATTCCACCTTTAAATGAATAATTTTCAAGCATGGTGGAAATTTCAGCTTCAAGTATCTTTCTTTTATTTGTGACAATATCTTTCACATACTTAGCATAAGGAGACATTTTCAGAATATCACTCAAACGAAGGCACAAAAAGACAGGTCTAAGCATTTCAACAAAGCACTCAAATTCTTCTGCATCCTTATTATTTGAAGATTTAGGAGGAAAAGGCATGGGTTTCTAAACCCATAGTTCTCTTTCTTTACCATGTTTCCTAGCAATTAAGTCTCTCTTATCATATCTTTTAGTCTTTGGTTGTGGGTTATCAAGATCAACAACAGGTTCTATTTCCACATAATTATCATCATTAGTTTGAGCATCTATATGAACATCAGTATCATCATTATTACTAGGTTCATGTTCATCACCAGATTGTGTTTCAACATCAGAAATAAAATATAATTTGGATTCTCAGGTGTGTCTACAGTAGGTTCACTAGACACATGCAAAGTACTATCACCTTTTGTTTTCTTTTTACTACTAGAAGGACTAGGTGCATCAGTATTAATTCTTTGAGAGTCTTGTTAAATTCTCTTAGGGTGGCCTTCAGGGTACAAGGGTTCCTGAGTCATTCTACCACCCCTAGTCATAACTCTAACAGCATGACCATTCATCTTATTGCTCATCTCATTAAGCAAATCTTTGTGTGACTTGATGACTTGTAATACTTGGGTTTTTATCATAGATGCATGTTTACTCACACCTCTAACATCATTAATAGTTCCAAACATAAATTCACACAAGCGTTCAATTGTATAAACATTTTGTTTCAATTGTCTGCTGACATATGCATTAAAGATTTCTTGTTTAACAATAAAGTTATTTAATTCATCCAAGCATTGAGTAGCACATTTAGTATAAGGAATATCACCTTCATCAAATCTATAGAGAGAATTTACCGGCACTACTTGTGTTGGGGTATCGAGGCCATGTAATTCTTCAATAGGTGGTAAGTTCTTGACATCTCCAGCTTTAATACCTTTTTCTTTCATAGATTTCTTTGCCTCTTGCATATGTTCAGGACTGACAAATAGAATGCCTCTCTTTTTTGGAGTTGGCTTGGGTGGTGGTTCAGGAAGAGTACAATCATTATCATTACTCAATATATTATTCAATAGTTCCTTAGCTTGTTCAACAATTCGTTCCCTAAAAACACAACCAACACAACTATCTAGGTGGTCCCTAGAAGAATCAGTTAGTCCATTATAAAAGATATCAAGTATTTCATTTTTCTTGAGAGGATGATCAGGCAAAGCATTAAGTAATTGGAGAAGCCTCCCCCAAGCTTGAGGGAGATTCTCCTCTTCAATTTGTACAAAGTTAAATATTTCTTGTAAAGTAGCTTGTTTCTTATGGGCAGGAAAATATTTTCAGAGAAGTAATATATCATATCCTGGAGACTACGCACACAACCAAGAGCAAGAGAATTAAACCATATCTTAGCATCACCATTTAGCGAGAAAGGAAACAATTTAAATATATAGTAGTTGCGATTTTTTTCCTCATGAGAAAATAGGGTGGCTATATAATTCAGTTTAGTAAGATGTGACACAACAGTTTTAATTTCATAACCATGGAAAGGATCAGATTCAACCAAAGTAATTAACTCATGATTGACAGAGAATTCATAATCCTTATCAGTAACAAATATGGATCAAGTAGCAAACTTAGGATCATATTTCATTCTAGCATTCAAAGATTTTTCTTTCAACTTGCATAGTAATTTCTTAAGATCATCTTAATCCTTACAAGCAAGAAAGTCGCTAGCTACTTCTCTATCCATAACATAACCCTCGGGTATCTCAGGAAATTCATATCTAGGAGAGCTAGGTCTAATAGGTGTTACATAATTTTCAGTTTCAATAATTTCATCAGTTTCAACACTCTCAATTTCTTTAGCTCTAGCAAGTTGTTCATCAAGAAATTCACCTAGTGGCACAGTCTTATCAATCAAAGTACTAGCATCATTCATAGCAGAAGTAGCATCATCAATTACTTGCGACATATCAGGATTAATAGAAGGTGGTGGTGTTGCAAGTTTACTCAAAATAGAAGGTGAATTAAGTATAGAGCTAGACGATAGTTCCTTACCTCCCCTCGTCTTAGAGGGAACGATCTTGGTTCTGGTATCTTTCAAATTCCTCATAGTGATCAACAGATATAAATCCCAAGTGACTCAGCAAACAGAGTTATGCCCCCCGACAGCGGCTCCAGAAAAAAGGTCTTAATAACCAACAAGTATAGGGGATCGCAACAGTTTTTGAAGGTAGAGTATTCAACCCAAATTTATTGATTCGACACAAGGGGAGGCAAAGAATATTCGTGATATTAGTAGTTGAATTGTCAATTCAACCACACCTGGAAGACTTAATATCTGCAGCAAGGTGATCAGTAGCAAAGTAGTATGGAAATTTGATAGTAACAGTAACAGTAGTAGCAGAAACGGAATCTGTTTTGTAGTGATCGTAATAGAATCAACAATGAAAGTAACTTAGCAAAGATCAATATATGAAAAAGCGTAGGCATTGGACCATCGATGGATAATTGTGTAGGATAATATTCATCATGTAGCAGTTATAACCTAGGGCGACATAGAACTAGCTCCAATTCATCAATGTAATGTAGGCATATATTCCGTATATAGTCATACATGCTTATGGAAAAGAACTTGCATGACATCTTTTGTCCTACCCTCCCGTGGCAGCGGGGTCCATAAGGAAACTAAGGGATATTAAGGCCTCCTTTTAATAGAGAACCAGGACAAAGCATTAGCACTTAGTGAATACATGAACTCCTCAAACTACGGCAATCACCGGAAAGAATCCCAATTAGTGTCACCTTGGGGTATGCGGATCATAACTCGTAATAGGTGCATATAACTTGCAAGATAGGATCAAGAACACACATATATCCATGTAAAGATAATAGGTTTAGATCTGAAATCATGACACTCGGGCCCTAGTGATAAGCATTAAGCATAGCGAAGTCATAGCAACATCAATCTCAGAACATAATGGATACTAGGGGTCAAGCCCTAACAAAACTAACTCGATTACATGATAAATCTCATCCAACCCATCACTATCCAGCAGCCTATGAAGTAATTACTCACTCCCAGCGGTGAGCATCATGAAATTGGCAGTGAAGGAAGGTTCATGATAACGACGGCGATGGATTCCACCCTCCGAAGCCCCAAACGGACTCCAGATCAGCCCTCTCGATGAAGAACAAGAGGTGGCGGTGGCTCCGTATCATAAAATGTGATGAATCCTTCTCTCCAAGTTTTTCCTTAGCGAATAGGTATATAAGGAGTTGGAGTTAGGGTTGTCGGAGGTCCAGGGGCCCTACAGGCTCGCAGGGCGCGCCCTGGGGGGTAGGCGCGCCCCTAAGCTTGTGGCTCCTGGGTGGCCCCCCGCTGGTATATTCTTCCGCTAGTATTTTTTATATATTTCACAAAAATTTCCCGTAAATTTTTAGGTCAATCCGAGAACTTTGATTTCTGCACAAAAACGACACCTTGACAATTCTGCTGAAAACATCATTAGTCCAGGTTAGTTCCATTCAAATCATGCAAATTAGAGTCCAAAAGAAGAGAAAAAGTGTTTGTAAAAGTAGATACGACGGAGTCGTATCACAACCCGATCACGCCTCCTATCTTCATAGTGATCTCTCGAGGAAGATGTGGCTTCATGCCTTCCAGAGCCGATTGGGCTGTGAGCCGACTGAACAGTCTCCGCTCGGACCGATGCGTTATGGATGTGATCCCTGGACTAGGACACCGCCACATTCTACGACAGCTCCGTCTTCAGGAGCTTTTGAATCTGTCGAATCCCTTCCCCAGCGGTGGAGCTGGAGGGTTGTATGGAATCGGCGATCCGAGTAGCGGCCGTCAAATTTTGCAGCGGTGTACTGAGGACCTAATACTTCTGAGCTTGGTCACTCGGGAAAAGCGGGCTCTTGTGCTGACTAGAACTGGGCTGGCGGCGCACACGATCATCTAGCTCCTTCTGAAGCCGTTCGAGGCGGTCACGCTCGGCAAGAGTGGCCAGGCGTGTTGACTCCATGGCCAGGGCCTCAGGAGTCGTCCTAATGATGGGGGTGTTCAAGAATCGCTCGTTCCGACGGCGAAGATCCTCACGCTTATATATGTCTCCATCATATCTACTTTTCCAAACTCTTTGGCCCTTGTTTTCTACTCTAATTTGCATGATTTGAATGGAACTAACCTGGACTGACGTTGTTTTCAGCAGAATTGCCATGGTGTTATTTTTGTGTAGAAATAGAAGTTCTCGGATTGACCTAAAAATTTACGGAGAATTTTTGTGGAATATATAAGAAATACTGTTGGAAAAGGTTACCAGAGGGGGGCCACCAAGAGGACCCGAGCCCTTGGGGGCGCCTACCCCCCCCCCCAGGGAGCGCTTCCCAGGCTTGTGGGCCCCCTGAAGTTCCGACAACCCTAACTCCAACTCTATAAGTACCTATTCACGGAGAAAAAAATCAAAGAGAAGGATTCATCGTGTTTTATGGTATGGAGCTGCCGCCACCTCCTGTTCTTTATTGGGAGGACTGATCTGGAGTCCGTTCAGGGCTCCGGAGGGTGGAATCCATCGCGATAGTCATCATCAACCTTCCTCCATCAGCAATTTCATGATGATCACTGCCGGGAGTGAGTAATTCCGTCGTAGGCTTGCTGGATGGTGATAGGTTGGATGAGATTTATCATGTAATCAAGTTAGTTTTGTTAGGGTTTGACCCCTAGTATCCACTATGTTCGGAGATTGATGTTGCTATGACTTTGCTAGCTTAATGCTTGTCACTAGGGCCCGAGTGCCATGATTTTAGATCTGAACCTATTATCTTTTCATGGATATATGTGTGTTCTTGATACTATCTTGCAAGTTGTATACACCTATTATGAGTTAAAATCCACATACCCCAAGGTAACAATAACTGGGATTCTTTCCGGTGATTACCGTAGTTTGAGGAGTTCATGTATTCACTAAGTGCTAATGCTTTGTTCCCGTTCTCTATTAAAAGGAGGCCTTAATATCCCTTAGTTTCCATTAGGACCCCGCTGCCACACAAGGGTAGGACAAAATATGTCATGCAAGTTCTTTTCCATAAGCACGTATGACTATATATGGAATACATGCCTACATTGTATTAATGAATTGGAGCTAGTTTGTGTTGTCCTAGGTTATGACTGCTACATGATGAATACCATCCAACACAATTATCATTGCTGATCCAATGCCTACGAGCTTTTCCCATATTTATAATTAAGTTGCTTCTTTACGTTGCTGAGTGTCCTGGTGTCCCCATGGTCCCATGCCCTTAAACCAATTCTTTGGCTGATGTTGATCTATTGTATCTGGTAAACAAGCAATGCCGGCATTAAAGTAATCCCATATTTGACGAATGTCATTGTTGATTGTAATGCTTCCAGTAACATGAAGCATTGCTGATGTTTTAAAATTTCTATTGTCCTTGCGTGATTCCCATGAACATGATCAAGATGCTTCTTTTCATTTCGTGTATGTTTCGTATCTTGTTATTGACTAGCAACTGTTTTCTTTCTATCTTTTTGTGCAGATAGGGATATCCATTTCACCTTGTTGCTATTGTGACCTTTTGGTGAACTGCACAAATCACTTTTGTTAGGAATGAGTGTCTTGCGCAATTCAACTAAAATGTCACTTGGGCAACATCTCTCAATTTTGGTGGAACTGCACAAAATGGTGATTGGAGTTTCAAAAATCTCCGTCAAATTCTGTTGGTAATCTCGTGCAACATTTTATTAGCCTTTGCAAGATGAGCTATCACTGTCACCACAATGGCACTTTATTTTAGTGGAACTGCACAAAAGGATAAGAAAATTATAGTTGCACCTTACATGAGTCGAACAGCCAACCTTAATGTTGCTCAATTTTAGTGCAACTACTAAAGAAGAACCAACCAGCTCACAAGAGCAAGTACTTCTTGCTAGCTGAATGATGCAATATTTGCTTCATTTCAGGTGAACTGTAGAAAAAGTCGCATGAATTGAATCATCGAGTGGAGCTGCAGGTTGACTTTCACTAGTGCCACCATTATAGTAATCATGCTCTTTATTATCTGTGTTGTGCAAACACGAATATTCAACTACAGATGTTGTGATGGTCAAGAGCATTCGCCAAGTTCTTGGGTTGTATGACACGGCTAGCCAAGATGGATTTAATCCCAATATTCACTTTATCAAAAGGCTCTAATGGGTTGGTTATGAATCTTGCAAGCTGGGAATCAATGAGATGTGTAGGTACCTTTGTTGTACTTATTATTTGAATGTTATTTGTTGGTTCTGAATCTTGCAAGCTAGGAATCAATGAGATGTGTAGGCATCTTTGTTGTACTTATTATTTGAATCTTATTTGTTGGTTCTGAATCTTGCAAGCTGGGAATCAATTAATGCGATGTGTGGGCATCTTTGTTGTACTTATTATTTGAATCTTATTTGTTGGTTCTGAATCTTGCAAGCTAGGAATCAATGAGATGTGTAGGCATCTTTGTCGTACTTATTATTTGAATCTTATTTGTTGGTTCTCAATCTTGCAAGCTAGGAAACACGGCATGATGATGCACTGGACAGCAACCATAACAAACAGTTCAAACTTGGTAGTATTATCTGTGTGAAAGGGCGACAAATATGTTGATCGTGTGCGTCCTGAGAATAATAATTCTAATTGTTGTGCATGTTGATCATGTGGCACTGATAGAACGAGCCAATGCATTGCTTGTTTTAAGAATAAATTTTCATTAAAGCTAATTAAATTTAAGTAAAGTGACCACTAACACTTGTTCTTACAGTACCAATACAGACCCGCTCGTGACCCGACGTGTGGCCGGAATAGGTTTCTTAATGGAGGTCTTTGAATGCATTGAGGGTGCATGTTCTGCTAGGCGTGCAGCGGGTGAGGGAGGGGTAGTAACTATTGTCGCCTATACACACTCTGTTTACTATTGAATGCAGTTCCCCAAGAGATGAAAACAAACTGCTGCCGCCGCCTACCCACTTGTTCACTTGAAGAGACTCCAATGGCGATCCGAGGGGTGAGCCTGCTCGATATGGACTTCAGCAAGGACTTCACCTTTGAGTTCACCGTTCAGTCCCATGGATGCACCAAGTTGAATGTGATGTACACCAATGATCTAAACTCGGTGAAGCTCTGCCTCGCCGAGTTCAAGCAGTACATATAGGACGAGAAAGCAGAAGCACAAGGTCGCAGAACTAGACCTTGTGCCCATCCATTCGTCTCCTGACAGGGACTAGCGGCTCGCCATCGCCCAATTATGCGTGTGGGACGAGGTTCTCGTCTACCACTATTGTAGGGCCATCAGAGGTTCTGGGACATTCGCTCGTTTCATCGGCAGCGCCGACTGCACCTTTGCTACACTTGAGAAGGAAGAACGCGACGATTCGGCCATCTGGTGCAACAAGCTTGTCCACATCCAGAAGCAATACAAGATCATCGGCAACGAGCAGAAGAAGGACTCCGTGGTTGACCTCGCCGAGACCACCATCAACCCCTGCGAAGCTAACATTGTAATGCCCCAAGACCGGAGCTTCAGATGCCTTCCAAGGTTTCCGGGTTTCATCGTGTGATTTGTTTGGTTCATCATTTTCATCTTTGCATCATGTGCATTGCATCATGTCATTTCTTTTCTTAACTCAACTAAATAAATTGCATGGATCTTCGGTCCATTTAAATCGAGGGATATTCACTATGGTGATTACTCTTTAAAACATATTCTCCCAATATTTTAGGGAGCTATATAAATTATATTCCAATAATTTGGAATCACCCATAACACACGTGCAGATAATCCCATGTCTTTCTGCTTCGAGTTGATCTCCAAACCTTGCCGAAAATTCTTTCTTCTTTTTTTGAGGCTCCTCCAAAATTCTCAACATTTTTGGACCATCCCAAACCTCACTTCCTATTCAAATCATTTGAATTAATTTCAAATGAGTTTGAATTCAACTTGAACCGCGTGCCCACTTCTATTTTGCAGGATCAAGGTCATTTTTGCAAGTCCAGGGAAATTATCCCTATACGCAAAATCCTTCCCTAACCCTCTCCTTCTTTTCCCTCTCTCGATTTTCTTTCCTGCCAAAGAATATAAGAGAAGAGAGAGAGAGAGAGAGAGAGAGAGAGAGAGAAGCCCGGCCTAGGCCGGCCTGATAGGCCCATCTTGTGGCCCATCTTACCTACCTAACCCTAAACCTCTCCCTGTCCCGACCCCCATCTCCTCACGATCCCCCACTCCCTCTCGATCCCCAGCGCCGCCTCCTCTCGGTCCCCACTCCTCTTCTCTTCCACCTCGACTCAGAAGAGGAGCCTCGCGCCCGTTTCCCCAGCGCCGCCGGCGACAACCAAGCCTCCCCTCCCGGCGCACCTCTTCTCCTTCCTCCGCCTAGTACCTGCGGAACCCCGCGCCCCTGGCATCCCCACGCTCGTCGCCTCCCCTTCGCTCAAGCCCTGCATCCCTGCCGAGGCGAGCACCGAGTTCCATCGCAAGCCACCGCCCGGACCAGGCCGGATCCCGTCGGCCTCCTCGCCGTCGTCGCGCCCACAGGGCCACCAGCATGAACTGCGCCTCCTCCATGGCCTCCCTCCTTGCTGCCATGGACGCGAGGGTCGAGCTCGCCGCCCGCCGCGTCGCCAAGGCTGCCGGGCACTGCAGCCTGCCGGCCTGCCCCTTGCTTCGTCATCTATAGCCACCTTGCTGTGGCCTCTCCGAGCTCTGCCCGCGTCGACGCCTCAGGCCTCCATCGATCCACCCGTCCATCCATGCCCGGAGCAGCGCCGCCCTCGCTGGAGCAAGCGCCAAGGTTTCCTCCACCGACCGGTCCGCCTCAGCGCCTCCTCCCGCTCGCGCCTCCTCCTGCCTCGTCCTCGTTCCCGCACTGCTGGTAGCCGGAAACCAGCAGGAGAAGCCCCGCCTCCGCTCGAGGACCTGTGCCATTCACTGCTGCCTGCTCCATTTTCCCTACGCACCTCCTGGTCCCATGCTGCACAGCCAAGTTGTCATCGGTGGCCTTGTCAATCACCACCCAGGCTGCTATCTTGAACAGTTCCTCCACGGCTTCTAGTCTATACGTGGAGTTCCATCAGTTGCTAGAGCACCACGGATCTGCAAGTAGCTCTACGCACGGATACGCCAAGACCTGGACGGGCTAGTACCATGACGTCCGTCGATCGTCAAGTACCATTTGGATGCGCCAAGTTCCACGACGCTGTATAAGTTTCTTCCTGAACATGTACGACAACAACGTGAACGAGTTCCACGACGGCCCAAGTACCGCGAGAACGTTTGTGCCCCTACCATTGTCGCGAATCCGACAAGACCAAGTGTACGACTACGCCCAGCGATGCAACAAGTTCCTCTTCGAAACAACCAAGTACCACTACGTCGACCCTCGAAGACCCGTGTAACGCAAACGTCAAGTTCAACTACCGTCGCGTGAACTGCTACTTCCCACGACGACCCCGTGAACAACTACTTCCCCTTCGACACGTGTACCCCTACCTCCGAACTCAATTCGTTCTATTAATGCACGCTTCGAAGGTATAACCCCGAGACGACCGTCCGTGAACAAATGCTTGTGTTGTATGAGATGCATGTTTGGATGTTGTATCCTCCCGCGAACGCTACTTGTTTTCTCGGCTTGGCACCGTCGTCGACATGTGGGAACCCGGTTACCGGGATCACCCCACCTTCTATCGCATGTCACGCTTCCGTCACTTTTCCTTTTGTACCGGTATCTCCGTGAGCTACCGGAACCGATATGGTGCCGTGACATCATTTTCGGATTCATCGCCGTGGCACCCTTTCTTTCCACCACGGTGACAAATGCTTCATAATGTTCTTATCAACATTTTCATAAAAATCGCATAAACTTGTCCATGTCATCCACATCATGATAACAACAATTAAAATGTTTAAATTGTTGTTGCAATAAATTACTAAGGCATATGGGGATTTACGAGATTTGTTGTTTGTTATATCCGGCCCCATTTAAATTGGTTAGATGGTATAGTTTTTGTTATGCTTCACCTCTTGCCATGTTAATCAACATTTAATATTGTTGAGTACCTAAACGAGAGAGAACTAAATAATTGACGTGGTGTTCCGTCAATATGCAACCCGTTGCATATTGAGCTCCACTTAATTTATAGTATTGTTTGTTGCACTTTGCCATGCCATGTATCATTAAACCGGACATGCATCATACTTGATTGTGCATCATACCATGTTTATGTGGTGGTTGTTTACTATGTTGTTTGCTTCTTTCCGGTGTTGCTTCTTCGGTTTAGTTCCGATAACGTCGCGTTTGTGAGGATCCGTTCGACTTCGTCCATTTGTCTTCTTCATGGACTTGTTCTTCTTCCTTGCGAGATCTCAGGCAAGATGACCATACCCTCGAAATCACTTCTATCTTTGCTTGCTAGTTGCTCGCTCTTTTGCTATGCCTATGCTGCGATACCTACCACTTGCTTATCATGCCTCCCATATTGTTGAACCAATCCTCTAACCCACCTTGTCCTAGCAAACCGTTGTTTGGCTATGTTACCGCTTTGCTCAGCCCCTCTTATAGCGTTGTTACTTGCAGGTGAAGATTGGAGCTTGTTTCTTGTTGGAACATGGATATTTTGTCGGGATATCACAATATCTCTTATTTAATTAATGCATCTATATACTTGGTAAAGGGTGGAAGGCTCGGCCTTATGCCTAGTGTTTTGTGCCACTCTTGCCGCCCTAGTTTCCGTCATATCAGTGTTATGTTCCCGGATTTTGCGTTCCTTACGCAGTTGGGTTATAATGGGAACCCCTTAACAGTTCGCCTTGAATAAAACTCCTCCAGCAAGGCCCAACCTTGGTTTTACCATTCGCCACCTAGCCTTTTTCCCTTGGGAGTCACGCATCCCGAGGGTCATATTTATTTTAACCCCCCCCCCGGGCCAGTGCTTGTCTAAGTGTTGGTCCAAACTAGAGCCCCTTGCAGCACCACCTCGGGGAAACTCGAGGGCTGGTTTTAGTTGTACGGATTGCTTATCCGGTGTTGCCCTGAGAATGAGATATGTGCAGCTCCTATCGGGATGTCGGTGCATCAGGTGGTCTTGCTGGACTTGTTTTACCATTGTCGAGGATGTCTTGTAACCGGGATTCCGAGCCTGATCGGGTCTTCCCGCTAGAAGGAATATCCTTCGTTGACCATGAGAGCTTGTGATGGGCTAAGTTGGGACACCCATGCAGGGATTTGAACTTTCGAAAGCCGTGCCCGCGGTTATGGGTAGATGGGAGTTTGTTAATGTCCGGTTGTAGAAAACCTGAAGTTGACCTTAACTAAAATACATCAACCGTGTGTGTTATCGTGATGGTCTCTTTTCGGCGGAGTCCGGGAAGTGAACACGGTGTTGGAGTTATGCTTGACGCAGGTTGTTCTAGGATCACTTCTTGATCATAGTTTCTCGACCGTGCCTTTGCCTTCTCTTCTCGCTCTCATTTGCGTATGTTAGCCACCATATATGCTAGTCGCTTGCTGCAGCTCCACATCATACCTTTACCTTACCCATAAGCTTAAATAGTCTTGATCGCGAGGGTGCGAGATTGTTGAGTCCACGTGACTCACAGATACTTCCAAAACCAGTTTGCAGGTGCCGATGTTACCGAGCAGGTGACGCAAACAAGCTCAAGGAGGAGCTCGATGAAGATCTTGTCCTTTGTGTTGTTTCGTTCTAGTTGATCAGTAGTGGAGCCCAGTCGGGACGATCGGGGATCTGTGTAGCATTTGGGGTAGTCTTCTTTTATTTTTGTTCCGTAGTCGGACCTTGAGTGTATTTGGATGATGTAATGCTTTATTCATGTAATTGTGTGAAGTGGCAAGTGTAAGCCAACTATGTATCTTTTCGGTTATTGTATTACATGGGTTGTTTGCGAAGATTACCTCACTTGTGACATTGCTTTCAATGCGGTTATGCCTCTAAGTCGTGCTTTGACACGTGGGAGATATAGCCGCATCGAGGGCGTTACAAGTTGGTAATCAGAGCCTTCCCCGACCTTAGGAGCCCCCTGCTTGATCGAATCGCTGGCATTATTGAGTCTGGAAATGTTTTGAGTCATTTAGGAATTATATATATCGGAGAGTTAGGACTTCTTTTTACTCCTCAGTCCCTTCATCGCTCTGGTGAGGCATCCTGACGTAGAGTTTTGACTCTTCTCTTCTCAAATTTCACTAAAAAAATTTAGGATCACGCGGGTATCTTGGAATCGTTCTGATGGTTTTGTGACGAGAACATTGTTCTTGGTGCCTCCTGTCATTTAGGGGTTGTGGCAGTGTCCCGGGGAGTTGAGCTCCGAGGTGTTGTCATCACAATTTTATCGTTGCAGTTTTGGAATACCTGAGATTAGTTTCGTCGACATCGAAAATCTCTTTTATGCAGTTGTTGGTGAGATAACCTCGACGCCACCCAGTACTGGGGCGGGAGTTCGGGAGTATTGCCATAACTCGTATAATGGATGCTTTTCGAAGGTTGAGGTAAACAATTTCCGAAGGTTTCTTGGTTATGTGTTGAAGGATGGATACAGCTGGATGTAGGATTTGCTAGTTTTGGGTGAGATATTATGCTTCCCTTGTATCCCCAACACCTGATTGCATAACCGGAAAGTTTCGGGAGTTTATAAGTGGGAATTCAAGTAGCTCTTAGGATATCTTTCCGACAGATGTATGATATGAAATTGTGGTTCGATGTCTAGTGGTCCGCCTATCCATGGTTGGTTTTATAGTGGTCTTGTTGTGTCTTAAAGAGTCCTTGGCTATGCCGACTCGAGGACGCTTCGTATGTCATGTGCACTGCCTTGTACATGATGGTGTTGTACGATCGAGCCCGTGTAGGCCCCACCACGAAAACTTCGGACGAAATCTCTATCATATGTTTGTTCTGGCTTATTCTGCAAGCCAATCCTTTGTTTTGTTTTTGAGCTATGGTATTCGAGTTGCCTGTCTTCTTCAAAACCGAAACGGATAGGTTGTCTTAAAGATCATTTCTATAGCGAGAAGGAGGAACTTTCTTACTAAGGCAAGCTCTCTTTTTACAATAAAACGCGAACCGCGCGGAGCCCACCGTTTTTCGTTTTCTGCCGCCATTGGGTGGCCGCAGGGGAAACAGTTGATTCCATACCTTTTCCTAAGCGGTGTTCTCATATTCCTATGTGAATACCAATCCTTCATGATAATCGATATTGTCATGTCAATCCTCTTCTCAACCGGTGTGTTTCTCTTCAAGTGGATCCGATCACTTCAACATTGTCAAGATCAATTATCAGTTCCTCTCAACGATGTTTGTTTCACTCGTTCCAAGCTGCCTTTGTTTTTCCCACCCGCCCACCCCTTTTTCCTCAAGGACTCAGATATCTTAATCAAGTATCCTTTTATTCTTGTGAAGTCTCTCCATTCCTTTTCCGTCAATGTTCTTATCCGGTGATTCTCATGAAGATTCTAACGGAGCTTCAAGTTCATCATTCTTCGTTCTTTTTCTCCTCCGGTGGATTCAATTCAAGCTTTTGGTGTTTCTTTACCCTTTTCCTCATTTCAAGGTTTTCTCACGCCGGTGCAATTCTTAATCGTTCACCTCTCGCTATTCTATTATCCCGGAGTTCTCAAAATATCTCAGAAGGCTCGTATTTTCATTCAAGATCAGTTCAACCTATTTCGACGATGTTATCTCATTCAAGTCATTCAATTCAACCGGCGCAATCTATCTTTTAAATCATTCAACGGTGTTTCTTTTGAGTGGGCCCTAACCCACAGGTCTTTTCCCAGGATCTTACCTGACTCTTCTTATTTTCCCGGAGCTATCCTCAAATTTCTTTTTGAAGTTTGACGTAAGAATGAGTCAAATGTCTTTCTCCAAGATCTTTCAAATTCTTTTCATCGTTGTCTCAACTTTTCCATTCTTCATTCAGGTGTGCCTCAATAATTCTTGGTGGTGCTTCTCGTTTTCATTCTCATCATCTGAAGACCAAAGAAGTTTTTTCTGTCAATCTTGTTCTTTTCTCTTCAAGATTCATGGTTCTAGTTCGAGGCCATCCTCTCATAATTGTTTTCATTGTGAAAATTCTTTTTACCTATCCGGAGCAATTCAAGATTCTTCTCAGTTTGTTATCCGGAGTCCATCAATTCTGGATTATTCCTGTTAGCTTCCAGTTATCATTCTCAAATCTTACCGGTGCATCATTCAAATATTCTCTAATCAATTCTTGATCTCTTTGTTCTCATGTATCTAAATCCTAGCAAACATTTTCGTTCACTTGCTAATTCTTCCCAGTGTTTCTTTATCTTTTATTCATTCATTTTAATTCTTACAGTGGTTCGTGCAAGATTCCTCTTCTTTCGTTATCTTATCAATTCATTCATTGTTTCGATTCCACCGGTGTTTCATTGAAGGCATTCTCAAGTTGGCGCGATATCTATCTTAATCTTTTCTATGAGAATAAGTAATATGCCAAATTTGTTGATTGTCATAAATTTAAATTGGTGATGGATACACATAACGTAATTCTTATTCTTGCTTCATCAGGTGTTTAATTCCCTATTCCGGAGGCTCATCAAATTCTTGTTTCCATTTGTTCATCTTTCTTTTCCGGAGTTCCAAGTTTTCTCTTTATCTCGTCGCAAAGCTTCATCTAATCATTGCAAGGCTTCAACCTTACTGTCGGTGTCAAAACCGGCGGATCTCGGGTAGGGGGTCCTGAACTGTGCGTCTAGGTCGGATGGTAACAGGAGGCAGGGGACACGATGTTTTACCCAGGTTCGGGCCCTCTCGATGGAGGTAAAACCCTACGTCCTGCTTGGTTAATATTGATGATATGGGTAGTACAAGAGTAGATCTACCACGAGATTAGAGAGGCTAAACCCTAAAAGCTAGCCTATGGTATGATTGTTGTTCGTCCTATGGACTAAAACCCACCAGTTTATATAGACACCGGAGAGGGCTAGGGTTACACAGAGTCGGTTACAATGGTAGGAGATCTACATATTCGTATCGCCAAGCTTGCCTTCCACGCCAAGGAAAGTCCCTTCCGGACACGGGACGAAGTCTTCAATCTTGTATCTTCATAGTCCAGGAGTCCGGCCGAAGGTATAGTCCGGCCATCCGGACACCCCCTAATCCAGGACTCCCTCAGTAGCCCCTAAACCAGGCTTCAATGATGACGAGTACGGCGCGCAGATTGTCTTCGGCATTGCAAAGCGGGTTCCTCCTCCAAGTACTTCATAGAAGATTTTGAACACAAAGGTAGTGTCCGGCTCTACAAAATAAGTTTCCACATATTGCCATAGAGAGAATAATATTTACACAAATCTAATCTGTTGACGTATTCCATAGCATGACATCACACCACGGCCAAGTCTTTATTTGAATCGTTTGATTGTTCTACCTCAGCGCGTTTAGCGAGGCGGATTCCTTGGCACGTCTTGTTAAAGCAGAGATCGTGTCCCCTTATTCTGGGATTCTCATCAATACGGGCGTGGGTAACCCAACCGCGCCATTGACTACGGCGCTTGGGAGATAAGCGAGTTTTACCAGGCTGGTGGGGGCGCATAGTCGCGTCCGCCCATATAAGGGGATAAGGATCCACCTTTTCATCCACGCCTTCTTCCACCTTTGCCTATCCATTTCCGCGCACTCGAGCTCCAGCACCCAAGTCTGCACACCCCACCTCAACCTTCTCCAGCCATGTCCGGAGCGGGAGGCAAGTGGATGGTCTCCTCCGTCACGGAGGGACACATCAAAAAACTGAGGAAGGTCGGATACTTGTCTAACAACATTGCGCACCGGCTTCCCGAAGAGGGGCAGCTCATCCCCACCCCTAGGCCCCATGAGAGGGTGGTGTTCCTCCCCCATTTCCTCTGCGGATTGGGCTTCCCTCTCCACCCATTTGTCCGGGGGCTCATGTTCTACTATGTCCTGGATTTCCACGATCTGGCCCCGAACTTTGTCCTCAATATCTCGGCGTTTATCGTCGTGTGCAAGGCTTTCTTCTGCATCCACCCCCATTTCAGCCTATAACTCAAGACTTTCAATGTCAAGCCGAAGGTGGTGCGCGACACTCAGGCGGAGTGCGGAGGCGCCATGGTGGGCAAGATGCCCAACGTCCTATGGCCCGAGGGCTCCTTCGTGGAGTCCCTAAAGGGGTGGCAATCGGGATGGTTTTACATCACCGAGCCGCGCGACCCTAAATGGGTCGCAGCCCCCGAGTTTCGATCCGGACCCCCTACGCGACTCACCTCCTGGAAAGAGACGAGCCTGTCGTGGGGTAAAGAAGGAGAGCTGACCGGACTCCAAACATGCGTCCAAACCCTGGTGGACAAGAAGCTCAAACTTGTCAACGTAGTCCAGGTTATGCTCATCCGCCGGATCCTCCCATGTCAACAATGGGCTTTCAACCTGTGGGAGTTTGACCCAACGTAGCATCGAACTCTAAGCAGGCTCTTCGACACAACGTATGAAGATGCCTGGAAGGTGCTTCTCAAGGGCGCTGAGGCCCCCGCATCCGCTACCGAGGATCGTGGATTCAGCACGCAGCGTCGCGCTCATGCGGTAAGCTGTTTTTACCTGTTACAGGGTATTAGTTTTTTATAGTTTGACTCCATGCGGGATCTTAAGCTCCCTTACCTTTGACGGGATTGGCAGGAGACGTCCGGACAGATCAACTGTCCGGCTCCTTTGCCCGAAGGCCCAGCGGACGCTCGCTTGGCGAAGCTGCTGGTTCTGGCACCCTATGTGGTGCCAGAGAAGAAGGCCAAGAAGAAGGCCACGGGGACTCGGAAGAGTGCCCGGCGCCTGGGGGTGTCGGATTCATCATCCGACGACTCCAAGACACACTCCTCCTGTGAAGACGAGGAGGAGGAAGAAGAGACCTCTCCCCCTCCAGCGGGGGGAGAGAAGAAAAGGAAGGCCGCCCCAACTAGGGAGGCCGAAGGGTCCAAGAAGGGGAAAACCCTTCCTCCGGACGGCTCCACCAACGCCGATGACGGCGAAGAGGAGTGGCCGCACAGGGCCAAGCCCCTGGCGAGATCGTAAGTGTCCGGATGCCAGAGTGATTCATAGTATTCTTCCATTGCACAACTTTTCCTTATGTCGAACATGTTTATGCAGTCCACCCAAAGACCGGCTCGACGTGTCGTCGAGCGGTTCCCTGGATTCGTTGGATGTGAATTCGCTTCCGACGGCTACCTCCCCCCATCCTACGGACGACCACGAGGTGCTGTCCCAACAGGTTCCAAGCCAGGAGGAGGTGGTCCTGGAGGCGCCGCAAGGCGACCTCCCGGACTCCAGGCACAAAGGGGATAAAACCCCCAAGGACTCCGAGTCCGGCCTTGAGCCGGACACCGCGCCAGAACCTTCAATGGTTCTGGACTCCAGTAGGCGGCCTCCTTCCAAGAGGAGCGAGCCTACCAAGCCGGTGACGACCTCCTTCCAAGGGGAGCAAGTCCGCCGTGCCGGTGGCCCCCGTCCAAACCGAAGGCACCTGACAATATGTTGGAGGCGCTCCAAGGCGCCTCCATCGACGAGGAGCACCGCGCTATTATGAGTGCGGTGGTCCAGAAGGTTCAGTCTACCAAGAGCAGACTGACTGAATCTTGTACTAGCCTTTTGATAGGCTTTGAGGTAAGTAAAGAATGTGTAAATAATAGTACCGCATAGACAGTAGCCCCTGATGCTCTGTTTGGCGTTTGGGAAGAAAAGCCGAATAGAGGATCAAATAGAATTCGCAGGAGTCTAACAAAAATGAGTCAATATGCGTATGCAGGCTTCTCTGCTTGCGTCCGCCGCACTGACTGCGGAAGTGGACACGCTAAAGCAGAACCTCGAGCGGTCCGAGCAAGAGCTCGAGCGTGCCAAGAAGCAGCTCGAGGACAATGAAGGTAAGAAATACCTTGTTAAATATATATAAAAAGGTGCAATTGCAAAGAATGACAGGATTATCGTGGCTATTGTAGGGGCCACGTCTGAAGTGGCGACCCTTAAGCAAGCGCTGGTCGAGGCCGAGAAGAGGGCGGCCTCGGAGCGCACCGAGCGGGAGAAGTATGAGGCCGAGGTTGGCAAGGTGCGGCAAGAGCTCCAGGCTCTCATGGAAAAACATGAGAGTTTGGAGCTTGACTCGAAGACGCGAAGCGTCCGAGCTCGCGGTGGCTATTGAAAATGCCAAATCTGCCAAGGCCGAATCCCAGAAGACCCTCCAGGAGTTGGATGAGGTGAAGAAGATAGCGGCGGGTAAGGCATTCTTTATGCAAAGCAAACACATAAACGTGAGTTACTTGTTACTTACCCGAATCCGGAGCTCTCCAGGAGCGTTCGCAGATCTTCCCCGGAGTGTGTCCGATGCCGCCGCATTCTATCGAGCCGAGGAGGGCAGCTCGACGGAGAAGGTGTTCTGGTCTCAGTACGCTAAGGCCGACACCCCCGTGCCCCTGAGCGACCAGCTGAGCAACTGGTCGAGTCCACAAGCGGCCGAACAGCCATGAAGGCTCATTGTTCGGCTGTGCCTAGGGGCTCTGCCTGGGAGCTATTTCGGGCTGGTGTGGCGCTGGTGGAGGCCTGTCCAAGGCTCGAAGTCATCAAGCGCTCGCTGCATTGAGGGGCCCGTAGGGCCCTTGCCCATGCTAAGGTGCACTGGGCAAGCTGGATGCTGAGAAGCTTGTGAAGGACGGGCCACCTCCAGGGGAAAGAGCATCGCAAGCCCGAGAATTACTATAAGGATGTTCTGAAGGGTGCCTGCCTTGTGGCGGATGAATGTTCTAGGGATGTAATTTTTGAGTGAAACTTGCTCGTTTTGTCCTGTGCGCTGAAAACTTGTTCATATGCGCTAAGCAATGCTGTTGGAATTTAAAATATTACCTTCTGTGCGGCTGTTTATCAATTCTGAGAGATGGCGAGTCGTCGGCTTCTGCCCCCGTGCCGCTAGTGCTGGGGTGTTCGGGGATAAACCTGAGCGCTCTTTTTCCCATGTTTGGGTCCTTCGAGGGAGGCGCTCAGCCCAACGAACAAGGCAATCGGACTATAATGCGTGAACACTCTCACTTAGCCATAGAATTCTATAATTTTAAATTTCGGCGAAGCCCCTGGTATTCGGAAGACCGAGTTCGGGGCGCTATCCACGCCTTGGCCGGACAGAGCCGGCTCCTCGCCCTAAGCGGCATAAGTCGTTAGGGACTCGAAAAACCTCTCAAACAGCGACCAGCTCTTGCTTCATCATGACAGGCAGTTTTAGCTTTCTCCACTGAGGTGCTCGACCCAGCTCAACCGGGGCACAATCGCAGTGGTTCTCCTAGTGCTACCTTAGCCGATATAGCGGAACGTAAGGCACCAAAACATAGGAGCCGGGCAAACCCAACTATTGACCCAAGACATGATTCGGAGCCGATGCATATAATGCTATAAGTTCGGGGTGCCGCACTTGTTAAAGTGTTCGGACTTCTCACACCATATTGAGGGGTACTAAAGCCCCTGGCGTATTTTGGCCGTACCAACGTGTACGGGTGCACCATGTCGTTAAGGAACATATATAAAGAAAAAGGTAATGCAAAAATAGACGAAAGCTATGCATTGTTTATTAAAAAGGGCTGCGATCAAAGCAGAACGATACAAATAATGCGATAAGTGGAAGGTTGGACTAGTTAACATGTCCGTTCCAGGGGCAAGCTGTGGAATAGTATGCGGAACGGGTATACTGCTCATGATAGAGACCACCTGGGGGTTCCATAGTGCGGCGTGGCTTGTCTGCTTCCCTGGTTCTTACATCATTTGTGCGGCAATTGAACTGCCGACAGGCCTTCCGAAGGGGATGAAGTCCTGAAAGTAAGAGAAAATTAAAAATCGGCAGCCCTGGTACGGTTTAAGCCGTGTTTTGGGCCGTGCCGTGATGGTGCCCCTCCCCCTGTGCCCATGGTATCTCAGAGCGTGTTATGTACGCGAAGTACTGGCGATCGCCTTTTGCGAGGGTTGGGGGTGGGGCCGCATTGCTACGCCTTGCTCGGATCGTGCAGGCAGTCTTGTTGTAGGTTACTCCGGGCGCGCTTGACGGTGTCTGGTCGTTTAGTGGCCGGACTGGAGAACTTCTTGGAGAGGCTGCTTTGAACTTCCGCTGCAAGGGCCGCCGTGTGCTCCTCCGTTCGGAGGGAGCGTTCGGTGTTTCCATTGACCGTAATTACTCCTCGAGGGCCTGGCATCTTGAGCTTAAGGTATGCGTAATGCGGTACCGCATTGAACTTAGCGAATGCGGTTCGCCCGAGCAGTGCGTGATAGCCACTGCGAAACGGGACTATGTCGAAGATTAACTCCTCGCTTCGGAAATTATCCGGAGATCCGAAGACCACTTCAAGTGTGACTGAGCCTGTACAGTTGGCCTCTACACCTGGTATTACGCCTTTAAAGGTCGTTTTGGTGGGCTTAATCCTCGAGGGATCTATGCCCATTTTCCGCACTGTATCCTGGTAAAGCAGGTTCAGGCTGCTGCCGCCGTCCATAAGGACTCTAGTGAGATGAAATCCGTCAATAATTGGGTCTAGAACCAATGCGGCGAATCCGCCATGACGGATGCTAGTGGGATGGTCCCTTCGATCAAAGGTGATCGGGCAGGAGGACCATGGGTTGAACTTTGGGGCGACTGGCTCTACCGCGTATACGTCCCTTAACGCACGCTTCCGCTCCCTTTTGGGGACGTGGGTTGCGTATATCATGTTCACTCCGCACTTGTGGGGGGAAAACCCTTCTGTCCACTGTTGTTCGGCGGCCGGGGCTCCTCGTCGTCATCGCTATGCAGCCCCTTGTCTTCATTTTCGGCTTTAACTTGCCTGCCTGCTTGAACACCCAACAATCCCTGTTGGTGTGATTGGCTGGCTTTTTGGGGTGCCATGTATCTGGCACAGCGGTCGAGTATTCGGTCCAAACTGGACGGGCCCCTAGGATTCCTTTTGAATGGCTTTTTCCGCTGACCGGATTTAGAGCCTCTGAATCCGGCATTAACTGCTCGTATCCTCAGCATTGTCGCCGTTAATGCGGCGCTTCTGCTTGTTGCGACGCGACCTGCCACTACTGTCCCTGGTGTCCGAATTACCAGGGTTCTTGGTCATATTGTTGCTACGAGCAAGCCAGCTGTCTTCTCCCGCGCAAAAGCGGGTCATGAGTGTCGTGAGTGCTGCCATAGATTTCGGCTTTTCCTGTCCAAGGTGCCGGGCCAGCCACTCGTCACGGATATTGTGCTTGAAGGCTGCTAGGGCCTCAGCGTCCGGACAGTCGACTATTTGATTTTTCTTTGTTAGGAACCGTGTCCAGAATTGCCTGGCCGATTCCTCTGGCTGCTGAATTACGTGACTTAGGTCATCGGCGTCTGGGGGTCGCACGTAAGTGCCCTGGAAATTGTCGAGGAATGCGGCTTCCAGGTCCTCCAACAACTGATTGATCCTGTTGGCAAGCTGTTAAGCCAATGCCGAGCTGGTCCTTTAAGCTTGAGTGGGAGGTATTTGATGGCGTGAAAATCATCGCCGCGGGCCATGTGGATGTGAAGGAGATAATCCTCGATCCATACCGCAGGATCTGTTGTGCCATCATATGATTCGATGTTTACGGGTTTGAAACCCTCGGGGATTTGATGATCCATTATTTCGTCTGTAAAGCAGACTGGGCGTGCGGCGCCTCTGTACTGGGCTATATCGTGACGTAGCTCCAATGAGCCTTGTCT
Organism: Triticum urartu; assembly: GCF_003073215.2. Taxonomy (NCBI): domain Eukaryota; kingdom Viridiplantae; phylum Streptophyta; class Magnoliopsida; order Poales; family Poaceae; genus Triticum; species Triticum urartu. Next base: position 274,274,185 of record NC_053024.1, on the reverse strand, counting down.
ACTGTGTTTGGCCCCGCCGAATTTTTGGCCGGCGTGACGGTTACCGTCTCGAGCCATGGGGCACCCACGCGATCCGTAGATCGATCTTGTTTGCCTTGCTTGTCCTCCAACATGTCTCGTAAGTCCGGCGCATATTCCCGTGCCTTTGGTACGGGGTGCGGCTTGAGTGGAGGGCCGAGAGGCCTCTCTGTCCGCGACCACGAGGTGGCTGGTCGGCCGCATCAAGTGCTTCCTCCTCTAATCGGGGTAGCAACCTGCGCTTTGGGTAGCTCTTGGAGGGGCGTTCGAGTTTATGCTCTTCGGCCGCAAGGACTTCAGTCCATCTGTCGACTAGCAAATCTTGATCAGCTCTAAGCTGTTGCTGTTTTTTCTTGAGGCTTCTTGCCGTGGCCATAAGCCTGCGTTGAAAACGCTCTTGCTCGACGGGATCCTCTGGCACGACGAATTCGTCGTCGTCGAGGCTTGCCTCGTCTTCGGAGGGAGGCATATAATTATCGTCCTCGACCTCTCTGTCTGCCGCTCTCTCATGAGGGCTGGTTTCTCCATCCTCCTGTGCTAAATCTTGCTGGAGGGGGTTTTCTTCGGCTTTCCGGAGTATTATTATCTCCCGTGCTGGAATCACCGTGTTTGTTTTGGCGGGATTTTGAGCGGCGCCGCTGACGCCGGCGCTTAGGCTGTTTCTTGGAGGGGTCATCCTCCGCTGTTCCATCGCCATCTCCCTTTTTTGGGGTGTCCACCATGTATATGTCATATGACGAGGTGGCTTTCCAGGGCCTAGTAGGCCGCTGGTTCTTCATCATCTCCTTCATCGGCGTCCATACCGTCGATGTCTTCGGAGTCGAAGTCGAGCATGTCGGTTAAGTCGTCGACAGTGGCTACAAAGTGGGTGGTGGGTGGGCTTTGAATTTCTTCATCGTCCGTACCCCAACCTCGCTGACCGTAGTCGGCCAGGGCTCTCCTGATAAAGAAGAGACTTCAGTGACTTCAGGATATCGCCGAAAGGCGAGTGCTGAAAGATGTCCGGCGAGTGAACTCCATGATCGGTGCCCAATCGGATTCGATCGGCAGGGGCGCAGAGGGTTCAGAGTCCAGAGAAGAGTCCGGCTCCTTGGAGTTACGAGTCTCGTAGAGTACGGGGCTGGTGCTTGGCTCAATCGCCGTTGGGGTCGCAGCCCCCGAGGTGGCGTCCAACCGCCCATCCTCGATCGGCGCAGTTGGCTCCGAATTAAGGGTCGGAGCCGATGCGGGTGCGGCCTCCAGGGCACTGTTCGGCGGCAGAGCTAGATCATGCTCGTCGTGACAGTGCGGCGCGCTCGGCAGTGGCTCGAATCCGTCGAAGATCAAGTCCCCGCGGATGTCAGCCGTGTAGTTTAAACTTCCAAATCTGACCTGACGGCCAGGGGCGTAGCTTTCGATCTGCTCCAGACGGCCAAGCGAATGGCCCGCAGTGCGAAGCCGCCGAAGACGAAGATCTGTCCCGGGAGGAAGGTCTCACCCTGGACTGCATCGCTATCGATGATCGTAGGAGCCATCGAGCCTGACGGCGACGACCAAGAGGAACTCTCAATGAAAGCACCAATGTCGGTGTCAAAACCGGCGGATCTCGGGTAGGGGGTCCCGAACTGTGCGTCTAGGCCGGATGGTAACAGGAGACAAGGGACACGAAGTTTTACCCAGGTTCGGGCCCTCTCGATGGAGGTAAAACCCTACGTCCTGCTTGATTAATATTGATGATATGGGTAGTACAAGAGTAGATCTACCACGAGATCGAGGAGGCTAAACCCTAGAAGCTAGCCTATGGTATGATTGTATGTGTATGTTGTCCTACGGACTAAAACCCTCCGGTTTATATAGACACCGGAGAGGGTTAGGGTTACACAAAGTCGGTTACAATGGTAGGAGATCTCATATCCGTATCGCCAAGCTTGCCTTCCACGCCAAGGAAAGTCCCTTCCGGACACGGGACGGAGTCTTCAATCTTGTATCTTCATAGTCCAGGAGTCCGGCTGAAGGTATAGTCCGGCTATCCGAACACCCCCTAATCCAGGACTCCCTCACTTATAGTTCGGCCGTCCGGACACCCCCTAATCCAGGACTCCCTCACTCGGTATCACCAATTCAGCTAAGGCCATTGCACATGTGATTCTCGGTCTGAACGAGAATTGCAAATCGGTGTGACCGAGTTCAGGACTTTGTGAAACCCTAGCAGTCTCGGTGCCACCGAACTGTGACTCCGTCTGACCGAGTTCACTAGTTTAGGTTCCAACAGCTGCTTCGGTATCACCGAGTTTACAAATCGGTTGATAACTAAAACTAAATTTTTGACTCATTCTTTTGCAAAAACCTTTGCATTTTGTGATGCTCATCCACTCTATCTCATCTATATCTATTAACAGGTTCTGTTGTCAGTGTTTGCAATATGTTTGATCAGAGTGACAGCCAAAACAAGTCAGAGGAGCAGGTTCACTTGAGTGAGGGCACTAGTCCCTCTAGCAGCTCAGATGATGGCAGCAAGAGCACACCAAGCAATCTGCCAAAGGCTGCCACCAGGGCCAGCAAGAAAAGAACTTCAGAGATAGAGGATGAGGACTATGTGGCTGATGAAGAAGAAACCACCTCAAAGAGAAAAGTCCTGAAGAAGGAATATGGCACAGCTGCTGCCACCAAGCCAGGCATGAAGCAAAAGGTTCCTGCCAAGAGAATTCCAATGTCTAAGGCCAGAGCATCCACTCAAGAGACTTTGAGATCTGCACCCAAAGAGCAGGTTGTGGTAGAGAAGAAGAGGAAAGAGAGGGTCAAGAAGACCACTGCCAGAGTGATTGGGAGATCCTCAATCATGAGAGATTCTGAAGAGGAAGAGGAAGAAGATGCTGCACCAGCACCCAAAGCTCAGAAGCTTATGGGTGATGCCATCAGGGCAGGGGCTGTTCCATCTAAGCCTAAGACTGCTCCAAAGGCTGCTGCTCCAGCTCCAAACCCAAAACCAAAGAGGAGCACAAGGAACATCCCTGCTAAGGAGAAGAACAAGGCCCCAGTGCCTGAAGCTGAAATGGAAGAAGAAGATGATGAGTCACATGTCTTGAGGAAGTTGAAGCCAAAAATTCCAGATCACAATGATGCTCATCCAGTAGCTGAGAACATGAAGATCAGGAAGGACTCAGGATTGAGGCTATGGATAGAGTCTGATCCATATGCCACCAGGAGAAGGACTACTGTGGACTATAGGTTCCATACAAAGGAACAGCAGGATTTCTATGAGATAGTGTTGCTTGACAAGAAACCAATAGTGTGTGACATGAGATGGGTCGACTAGGACTACATCAAAGAGAATGATGAACATTATCCAGGTGTGTATGACAGTTTCAAGGCTTGTGGAGTTGATGAGTTTGCGTCTCAGAAGCTCACAAAATGGAATGATGAGCTTATCATGCAGTTCTACTCCACAGCTCACTTCTACCCAGATGGAAGGATTGTCTGGATGTCTGAAGGTACAAGGTACCAGTCAACAATTGCAGAATGGGCTAAGTTGATCAATGAGGAGGAGTCAACAGTTGCAGAAGGTGTTGGCGCCAGCACAATAGTATCCATCCCAAATGCCCTGCAACGGATGTTGGAATAGGTCTGGAGAGTGTGACCATGGGAGACAACACCTGCTTCCTTAGTCACATCAGCGGTGCCCTGTATATAGACAAGAAGAGGTGATCCATCGGAATAAGTTGCCAGGCGCCACTGAGTATATGAGTCCTCATGCTCATGATCATCACCATCGTCATCTCCCCCTTGGTTATAAAAATTTTCAAGTATAGGTGGTGGAATGTTCACAGGACCTTGGAAACACAAGAAGAAGGTTAATTAGTAAAGGGAAACTTGCTAACCCGCATGCATGTGGATGAGACAATTATAATTACGGTGGAAGACAAACGTACCGAAACTACGAGGATCCCATGCAAAAACAATGCCACGAGTGGTGGCAGCAAACACAAGACCCTCGTATTGAATTGCATCACAATACACATCCGTGTATAGAAACTGATTTTTGAGCAATATCCATCCAGTCGAACCACGAAGGATGGCAACAAGCTTGTCGAAGATAGCAACAACTCCATAGTTCCTGTAATGCCAAGAGCGGTTGGGAACTCGACAAATTGCTATCTTCCATAGAAGACAGTCACCATGGTCGTATTTGAACGTGCATAGAATACCGGTGTGCTCAACCTCTGGGAAGTGTCAGATTTTTGGAAGTGGAACCTGGTGATGAGTGTACACATTCACAAGTTCCCACTCACAGTTGTACCCAATATAAACAACCCAATCTCCATTTGTGCTTGCCCAAGCCTTGCCCTCAAGCGATGGCATCTTAACATCATACGTATCATTATCAATCAGCATCAACTTGCACAAGGCGAGGCTTCCCTCGTCCCCGCGCCAGTCAGCAGGGTCACGACAAAGAAGATAGGGGAGATCAAACCGCTCCTGGACCCTTGGGTTCCTTGTAATGATGTTATTAGTTGAGTCGAGAATGGTCTTGAACGAACCTGCCATGCTAGCCGAGGTGATGACGTCGCACCGATCAATGAGTTCCTCCACCATGTCATCTTTCAGATCGGGGCAAGAATAATGAGGTCGTTTCTGGCTTGTTCCCTCCATGGAGAAGACGATTGAACAATGGCAGAAGGAATGGTGAAGACAAATGGAGGAGGGAGGAAGAGCGTGCGACAGTAGTTCCAAATCGAGAGGGGAAGGCGAAGAGGCGGTGGACGGTTGCCACGGTACACGAAGAGGCGCCCCGACCTACATAGATGTCCGTTCAGAAATTGTACAAAAGGACTCACCGTCGTCTCACTGACATGTTGGAATGGGACCACATGTCAACGAAACAAGGTGTATCATTTCTCGTGCAAAATACGATCTGGCCGCGTTGGCCCGAAGTGCCGCATTATTTCTTGACTTTATTTTTTTAATGGCGTGACGTTCAGTTTTGAAGCACGACTAACTGGTACTGTGTGCAGATAAAATATAAACTACTCTACCACTACTCCATCTCTAGTACTAGTAGTATAAAAAAGACATATGGGCTGGAGCTTCAGTGCTTTGTTGCTAAGGGTTGCCCACTTGCTTCTCACACTATCACCCTCTCTCCAGATCTAAAAACACGGCTTCTCTCTCCTCCTCACCGGTGGTCACAGATCGGTCGGGGAAGAAATGGATGCATCGTTGACGCACTCCTCGTCGGTGAGCGAGGTCACGCACCGACGACAAGGCCGTCCTCTCAGACCTAGCGCCCGCGCGGGATGACCTCCATCCCCAAGGTCACTGCCGTAGTGTGTGCGGAGGACGACGACCACGAGCGAAGCCACTTCCCGCCGACCCTCAGGTATGCTACCTCTTTTCGAACCATACCCTTGTTCTATTGCCCCATCTGCCACGTCGCTGCATGTGGATCTTTTTCCACTCCACCATCTTCCCAATTTGCTATCCTTTGCTCTGTTGGTCACGCAGACAAAAACCTTAATTTTCACTATTAAAGGAAACCCTACTGCATGCAGACTAATCCATGTCTGGGGTTGAATAAGGAAAGGAAGGGAGACTGTATTTACCAAGAGAGCAGGCATCGAACCTGCATCTAGGTTGAAAAGGGGAAAATCAATAGCTAAGGAATGAGTCTCGTGTCTCTTTGTTGAAGAAGGGTAGAAAGGCATGACAACACAATAGGGAATGACCAGGTCGATCGGTTTGTTGTTCTCACATAGGAAAAAGGTGGCTAAAGAGAACAAAAATGGGACGTAATCCACATATGCTGCCTGGATATTTGTTGCTCTGGGCAACCATACCTCCCTCACCACTCTATGCGTCCGTGGAGGTACATCATACTAGTGCTCCCACTTTCTGAATGGGCCTCCCATGCTCTTATTGCCACTTTTTTGCTGTTAGTATAACGCCAGCAGTCAAGTCAAGCAATGCTACTGCTAAAGTGATGCCACATTTAACTAATCCCACACTCAGTCTAATGCCACCGATAAATTTAGGCAATGCCATTTAATGTCACTGGACTATTTCAGGGTTAGCTGTTGATTGTGGATGTATTAAAGATTTTTTAGCTAAGGCATTCTAATGCTGTTGCACAGCCAGTATACCAACGATGAATCTTGTTACTACCTTCAGATTTTTGCACTGTTAATGCTTATAGATTACATACCTCACTTTCATGAGATAAGTCCATTTTTTGTACAGTGTCAAGAGGAAAGGTCAAGAGTGGGCACCTCCTCCTCCGACTGCTCTCTTGATTCGTTCGATGAAGTTTTTATGTTTGACCGATTATCAAGATTGGGATAGCAATTTTTAGGCCCCCTCGAGTTCGAAATGATATTTACCTTGAAGGTACATGGTTTGCAATTTTTTTATACTGTCATTAGTTAATAATGCTAGTTACCTTAAGACTTTTGTATTTGGTTTAATGCTCATGCACAACTAGTATACCAATGCTGAAACTTGTTACCTTTACATTTTGTATTGTTAATTCTTATAGAAATCTTCCAGTGCTAGAATTTATTGAATCTGTTCAGTAAAACCATTGTACTGTACCATGTAATAAAATAACTACTCTACTATTGCACTAGCCACTGGATTACTGTATATTTGTACTATTCGAATGGTGTTGCATCAGCGTATGGACATAAATAAAGTGTGGCAAGCTTTCCCAGATATGTGCTCAAGAAAACTACTACCTATTTTTCTAAATACTAGAAGTTTGGGTACTTTAAATTGAACTGCGAAAACGTCTTATATTAAGGAACAGAGGGTGTAGAGTTCACTCAAATTATCCCGGTAAGGCTAGTCACACCTTTGTTAAAATTAATGTTCATTATGTTATCGGAGGAGGTCTGTATGTTTATCTCTAATGCATGTCGACTACATACCTGACATCATGATGTAATGTTAAGTCATTTCCTTTTGTACAGTGTCACTGAATTGCCAAGGCGGTGATGGCATTTTATTTTAGTTCAACTGCACAAAATATGCTTAAAAGAAGAGGAATCGTCAGCAGTCGATGATTCTTTCAGAAAGAACTATATATGCCTTCCAGACATCAACCGTTGTTGCCTTATTTATTCCATCAAACATGTGGTTAGAAACAGTCTTGCTACCTTTTCCCATTAAGAAATTGGAATGCTTATATTTGTGAGTCTATGCTTCAACTAGTGCCACTTTTATAGTAATCACACTTTCAATATCTATGCAAACAGGGATGCTCGATTTTAGTGGAATTGCACAAAAAGTCCAAATGGTTCAACATTAGGAGCATGTTTTCTTCCAAACCTTTATATCCAATTGGTGGCACTATGAGCTATTCATTACGAAGGTACATGGTTTGCTACTATATTGCTACTCTTTTGTACTGTCATTAGATAGTAATACTAGTGGTTTGCATGTGAATTTATTGGCAGGGTGGACCTACATTGGAGGTGCAGGATAGGATTCAATGATTGGATGCTCAATTCCGGTTGTATTGATTTCACCTCTTCCATCACTGCGAACATGGATATCCTTGGTATGATGAAGAATAGGCGCTATATTTCTGCTCTGAACCAGCAAATCAATTCAGTATGAAATTGTCCAGGGCAAAACATGACTGTATCAAATTGTCCAGTGCAAAACATGATAGATGCTAAGTGGAAGAGATGTGTTTAGACCAAAAATACAAGGTGGGGTGTATGTTTACTAGCTGCTTGATATTTGTGCAGACAGAGAAGTTTTCCCGTTGCTATTTGGCAAACAAACAAAGTGACCGCAATTTTGGTTGAACTGCATGAGAGAATAGTATAGTCACTGCATGCAGTGCCATTTGAAATAGACACAGAAAGATTGGATAGTCACTTCATGGACTGCAGAAAAGTAGTACTGTACTATTTATTGGCCAACACTAGGTGCTTCATTGCTTTGGTATGATTATACAATGGGCATCATTTTGCCTAAGTTAAAGTTTGTATTCCGAAAATAGTCTCGCCGTGTGATCGAGAGAAGACCAAATCATATTGCAGTGGATGTTCCTCCATCATGTGTGGCTCATTCTCATGGTTCCAGCTGTTGGTGAAACCATTTACGTTTGCAAGAGGAATTGTAGACTTCACAAACAAATTTGTCTTTCAGTCTGTACTGAATGTTGGCCAAGAGAAGCATCCATGTTAGTAGGAAGAACATATGTTTTTCTAGATCTTTGCTTTTGGAGCTACACATTTGTATATGATCTGTGAATCATTGAGATGCATTAACATGTTGATGTTATGTATGGGAATCGTACTAGTTGGTTTTGAATTTGGGCTACTAATGTGAACATATTACAATGCCAGGCCTGTGAGTCTCGTATGAACATTTCGAACGGATTGGCTCTTACTGTTGTGCACAACATGATCCTTATTTCTGTGTTCTCAGTGTTTACAAGTTACTAACAGTTCCTTATTTCTGTTCACTCAGTGTTTACAAGTTACTGATCGATCACTAGCGCCTACTAATGCACTCCTGGCAGTTTTAGTTGCGACGCAAGATCCGAAGTGGCAGTTTTTTGAACAAAAATTCCTACCTCTGAAGAAACTGACAAGCTGCTCTGAAGAAAATGCCATGCGAATCTGAAGAAACTGCCAGCAAAAATGTTCGCAAATGCCTTCTCTCCTAGTGAACGTTCATCAACTAATGCGATCCTACACGTACACCATTTGACCTACTTGATCCTACACGTACACTATCCGACTTACTCAATCCTACACGGATAAATAGCAGATCACGCACGTACTACCTCCTTTCCTGTTTGCAGGGCTCAATTCAAAAAACGACCTACTCGATCCTACACGAATAAATAGCAGATCATGCACGTACTACCTCCTTTCCGGTTTGCAGGGCTTAATTAAAAAATCTCACCAACGAAGGTAGATGATGAGTCGTGGAATCATTTTTGACAAGGAGGGAGTACCTCATCTGGATGATTCGAGTGCACTCGTTTGACCGTACATGCCGGCGTGCGACCCAGCATGGATGGGACGCACCCTGCGGGATGGGATGGCATAGTCATAATTTATGTTTTTTTAGTTTCCACGGCAAGCTGGTGCGCTAAGCCATGCATGCTTATGCATTGAATTCCGATGACCGCGATGACCGTCGCATTTCCCGCGACACGCTGGTTCGCCTACCTTCCGCCTATAATTACTGTTTCTCGGGCTTCTCTGGTGGCACCATCACCCAACTCTCGCTATCCTCATAAGCCCCCACCGGCCCAACGTTGCTCGCCACTTATCCTTGCTCTCGCCACGTCCGCCATGCCCCCGCCCGTCCATGAGAGGCGACGCCGGAGGCGGTCACTGCCGGAACTAGTGTTCGGTTTTTCACCGGAAGGCAGACGGAGGTACCAGGCATTCTATTGGTCTTTAGATGGCAATGCGGAGTATGAGTACTTGTTGGAGCGCGACCGCCTTGCGGAGGAGCAGTGTATCACCGATTTGCACCGCCAGCGGGACATAGAGCAGCAGTGCACCGACGCTCTGAGTCGCAAGCAGAGCGCCTGCAACTGAGCCGACTACGTGTAGGTCAACGCCCGGCAAATAGCCTTGGAGGCTATCGGGCACACACGCGTTCGCGACGCCGAATTTTACTACAATCTCGTCAAGTGGGTTTCCCGCTTAGAAGCGAAGCTTTGGTGGACCATGCTGGCATGGAAAGGGCCAACGCACGCGAGCAACGCTCCCTATCGCACCTCTGGCAAGTCCGAGGCGAGGCAGAGGACGCCGGTGCCGGCATTTAGCGTGTGCCGCAGATGGTGGCCAGCATCGCTTAGTTAGCTAAGAGTAAGTTAGTACTTGTACACTACTAGAGTATTAGTGGGAGTAGAGAGTTAACTTGGCTATGATGGTTGTCAACGTGGAAGTTCAGTACTCTATATCTGGATCAAACCTATTACTTTGCTCTGAATGTTGAACTTTCCGTTTGAACGTATGGAATGGGCTGTTATTTTTTTAAATGGGTTGTATTTCTCTGCCACGGGTTTAGAGGCTGACTTGTGGGCCTACCAGGTTGACACGTACACAATCAGGAGATGATTGTACGTGGAGAGGATGACAGCGGGGACCCACCAAGGTCATGGCAGTACGCAAGCAAGTGCCTCCTTATTTCAAGCCAATAAAAAAATGGCTCCTCCTAATGGATTTCTGACATTTGGGTCCCATGCCATTGTCAATGTAGTCAATAAACAAGAGAATTGCACAACGAGCGGCTGACACCAAGGACCCAGCAGCTCGCCCAGTTCTTCTTGTTTTGGGTTAATTTGATAAATGCCACTCCAAATCTGGTGATTCCGAGAAATGCCACTGCAATTTCCAAACTTTGAAAAAATGCCATTTCATGCCATTTCGAGTGGCATTTTTTGAAGTCTGGAGTGGCATTTTTCAAAGTTTGCAAATTGCAGTGGCATTTTTTAAAGTTTGCAAAAATTGCAGTGGCATTTTTCAAAGTTTGAAAATTGCAGTGGCATTTTTATGAATCACGATAATTGGAGTGGCATTTATCTAATTTATTTTTGAGACGGAAGCATGGTATCAACTAGGCTGTGCGGGGCATTCTGGCCTGTCTAGACAACCTTTTCTTTTATGTTTACCACAGACCAGCCCAGTAGTACTTTTGTTCATTCTGAATATGGCTAGCCCAATTTCTTTTGTGATTTTTCAAGTAAGTCGCGTTGTCAGGCCTGTTGGGCTACAAACTTTCAAGACGAGGAGAGCTTCCTTCGGCTGGCCGAGAAAATGGCCTATCAGTAATGAGAAATGGGTTGGACATTTATAAAACACATCAAACCGGCAATTAGTTTTAAATTTCTTTTTTTCATTTCGAGATTTTAAATTGCATTGAGTTTTATGCGTGGACAATTTGTTGGATTTTATATTGATATACATTTATTTTTAAAATCAGTTTGAATGCGACTCGAAATTTTAGGATTAAAAACAGTTTGGACCGCACCGAAATATGCAAAATTTCATATAATTTTTTAACCGTGGCCACCATATGGGCTGTAATTGTAACAAAAAGAATATGGGCTCCAAAAAAACCTTAAGAATTAGCAAATGGCCTGTAAATTATTAGAAATAATGGCAGATTGTATGTTGTTTCCCATAGATTTGAGGCTTTCCTAAAAAAAGGTTGACACACAAGCAGTGACTATTGGATGTCCATCCAACGGCCATCGTGCTTCTTCAATCTCTGCTCTTCCTGCTCCAGCCGCTCAAACAAGCACCGGCAGGACTGCCTGCTCCCTCCCCCCACGGCTGGCTGTGCTGCCGCGTAGGCCTCACCGCCCTACCATACTCCCATCACTTTGCCTAACCATCCCTCTACTCACCCACACCTGTTGTTATTCTCCAGCGACAGAAGCCGAACCAGTAAACCCTCATACTCCCCACCGCATGGGCAGCCACTGCCGTGTCTTCCCCGGCTCCGTGTCATTCCCTTCGTAGGCCTCGTCGTTGTCCACCGCCCTAGTGCTCTTGGCATGGCGTGGTCAACATGGTGAACGAACGACATCCATCGGAAGTGGACTATACGTGGAGAGGCTGACAGATGGGTCCACGGCCTCCTTATTACGCGCAAAATAATGATTCCTCCACCTGACATCTGGGACCCACCGGAAGGGCCTCTGTATTTTGCGAAAAATATGTTCTCCCCGCTGATAGCTCGGACCCACCAGCTATATCTTCGCACGCAAGGAAGTGCCTCCTTATTGCGCACAAAAAAATGAATACTCCCCCTGCTAGCTGGGACCCAGCATAGTGGGAGGCTGACTTGTGGGCCTACTAAGTTGATGGGGATGGAGGGCTTGGTCAACTTAGTCAATATGAACGATTCTAGCTCCAGTGATTGTACGATGTCCATCCAACGGCCGTAGTGCTTCTTCAGACTCTGGTCTTCTTGCTCCAGCCGCCCAGAGCAGCGACGGTCTTGCCGCCTGCTCCTGTCTCCCGTGGTCGGCTATGCTGTCGGAGGCCTCACCGCCCCCTACTACTCCCATCGCTGGCCAGGCCCTGCGGCGACGGCAGCCTCACACCGTAGCCAAACCAGTGAACCCTCGTACTCCTCTCCGCGTGGGCTTCCACTCCCGCATCTTCCCCGGCTCTGCATTGTCCCCGGCTCTGCATCGTCCCCTTCCTAGGACTCGCCGTCGTCCACCGCCCTGGTGCTCTTGGCGCAGCATGGTCAACGTGGTCAAGGAACGACTTCCGTTGGAAGAGTACTGTACGTGGAGAGGCTGACAGCTGGGTCGACGGCCGCAGCAAGGAAGTGCCTCCTTATTACGCGCAAAATAATGATTCCTCTACTTGATAGCAAGGACCCATTGGACGGCCCACCGTATTTCACAAAAAAACGTTTCCCCCCTGACTGCTAGGACCCACCAGCTACATCTGCGCACACAAGGAAGTGCCTGATAGTCGGGACCCACCTGGTCGAAGCGTACGTAGCGTTGTCATTCTGGTCGCGAACATGTACGTACATATGATCAGTCTGTCTGCAGGCTGCAGCAATGAACCGTGGCCATGCAAGGAATGGCACGTGTCATAGTACAGGCACGCATGTAGCATCATGTACACGTACGTACAGCGGCCAGGGTGCAAGAAAGAAAATACGGCCATGTACGTACATACGGGCGGGGTCTCGAACACCTACTCGCACATACGTACGGCCAGGGCTTGTGCACATGGCTGGGTCGGAATGGAGAAACTGCGTTGTCGTCATGTTCATCGGGAGCCAACTGGATTGGACGGAACAGGCAATGGAAACGAGGCCTGGCGTACCGCAAAACGGAGGAAACGGCCTTGTGTTCGACCGGCCATGGTGGAAACGGGATCTTGTTCATCGGGAGGGGTCTGGCGTACCGCAAAAAAGAGGAAACGGACCTCCTATGGTGGAAACAGGGTCCTGTTGATCGGGAGGGGTGTGGCCTACCACAAACAGAGAACACAGACGTGTGTTGGAGTGCTACGTTCGAAACGGGGGTCCTGTTCATTGGGAGGGGTGTGGCGTACTGCAAAACGGGACTCCATGGGATACTGTTCATCTCCACCGTCGACCTCCTCCAGCCTCCATGGGCTACTGTTCATCCACCGTCGACCTCCTCCAGCCTCCACCTGCGACTATTCATCCACGGGATCCTGTTCATCCAGCCTCCGCCGCGCGCTCCTCCACCGGCTACTATTCAACCAGCCCTCTCCACAGGGTCCTGTTCAACCACCCCTCCATGGGCTACTGTTCATCTAGCCCTCCACCGGCTACTATTCAACCAGCCCTCCACGGGGTCCTGTTCATCCAACCCTCCACGGGGTCCTGTTCATCCACCGGCTCGATCGATCGGGGTATTGTTCATCCAGCGGCAACGGCCTCTACTACCACGGGGTCCTGTTCATCCAACCCCCCACCGGGAACTGTTCATCCAAACCCCCTCAACAACGCTCACTATTCATCCAGATGCAGCATCGATCGGCTTCAGTTAGCAGCAGTAGCGAAGGAATCACACTCGGGTTCAGTTAACAGCAAGGGATCGATCGATCGCTCGGGTTTAGTAATGTGTAGCCTGCAGTGCAATCGCTCGGGTTCAGTTAGAGCCCAACGCCTCGCTCGGGTTCAGTTAGAGCCCAACGCCTCGCACACACGCGCGTACGTACGAGAGAAACGCGCATCGCTCAGCCCCCGACCACCAACTGTAACCGGGAACTCCCCGATATTTTCCTCACCCTCGCTTCTACCATGGTTTTTTCCGTCATGGATGGCCCAAAGAATGTCATGCAGCTACGTCTCCGGCCCGCCCAGGACAAAAAGCCCATTTTTTGTCATGATTTTTTTTCATAGAAGTAGGACCCCACCACATCTATGATGATACCGGGTTTTGTCACAATTATTGTCATAGAAGTGTCATAAGTATGACAGAAAAAAAATCATTCGGCCCAAAATGTCACAGATGTATCTTTTTTTTTGTAGTGTACGGGACTTGCAAATCTCAACACAAGTATTTCTCAATTTCACAATTACATAACTAGCATGACTCTAATATCACCATCTTCATATCTCAAAACAATCATCAAGTATCAAACTTCTCACAGTATTCAATGCACTCTATATGGAAGTTTTTATTATACCCATCTTGGATGCCTATCATATTAGGACTAATTTTATGGCCAAAGCAAATTATCATGATGTTCTAAAAGAATCTCAAAATAATATAAGTGAAGCATCAGAGATCAATAATTTCTATAAAATAAAACCACCACTGTGCTCTAAAAACATATAAGTGAAGCACTAGAGCAAAATTATCTACCTCAAAAGATATAAGTGAAGCACATAGAGTATTCTAATAAATTCCGATTCATGTGTGTCTCTCCCAAAAGGTGTGTACGGCAAGTATGATTGTGGTAAACTAAAAGCAAAAACTCAAATCATACAAGACGCTCCAAGCAAAACACATATCATGTGGTGAATAAAAATATAGCGTCAAGTAAAGTTACCGATAGACGAAGACAAAAGAGGGGATGCCTTCCGGGGCATCCCCAAGCTTAGGCTTTTGGTTGTCCTTAAATTTTAACTTGGGGTGCCTTGGGAATCCCCAAGCTTAGGCTCTTGCCACTCCTTATTCCAAAATCCATCAAATCTTTACCCCAAAACTTGAAAACTTCACAACACAAAACTCAACAGAAAATCTCATGAGCTCCGTTAGTATAAGAAAATAAACCACCACTTCAAGGTACTATAATGAACTCATTATTTATTTATATTGGTGTTAAGCCTACTGTATTCCAACTTCTCTATGGTTCATACCCCCGATACTAGCCATAGATTCATCAAAATAAGCAAACAACACACGAAAAACAGAACAGTTTGTAGCAATCTGGAGGTTTCGAATATTTATGTAACTCCAAAAATTCTGAACAATTAGGAAGACCTAAATAATTTGTATATTGAACTACTTCAGTTGGAATTGGTATTTTATCGCTCTCAGGTAAAAAATGAAAATTATTCTCGTGAGCGCATGCTTTCTGTTTTTTTCAGCAGGATCAAACAACAATCATCCAAGAAGATCCTAAAGGCTTTACTTGGCACAAACACTAATTAAAACATAAAAAAACACAATCATAACAGAGGCTAGATGATTTTTTTATTACTAAACAGGAACAAAAAGCAAGGAACAAAAATAAATTTTAGTTGCCTCCTAACAAGCGCTATCGTTTAACGCCCCTAGCTAGGCATAAAAGCAAGAATAGATCTAGGTATTGTCATCTTTGGTATGCAATCCGTAAGTGGCTCTCATAATAGATTCATAAGGTAATTTAATTTTCTTTCTAGGAAAGTGTTCCATGCCTTTCCTTAACGGAAATTGGAATCTAATATTTCCTTCTTTCATGTGAATAATTGCACCAATCGTTCTAAGGAAAGGTCTACCAAGAATAATAGGACATGTAGGATTGCAATCTATATCAAGAACAATAAAATCTACGGGCACATAATTCCTATTTGCAACAATAAGAACATCATTAATTCTTCCCATAGGTTTCTTAATGGTGGAATCCGCAAGGTGCAAATTTAAAGAACAATCATCAAATTCACGAAAACCTAACACATCACACAAAGTTTTTGGAATCGTGGAAACACTAGCACCCAAATCACATAAAGCATAGCATTCATGATCTTTGATCTTAATTTTAATGGTAGGTTCCCAGTCATCATAAAGTTTTCTAGGGATAGAAACTTCTAGTTCAAGCTTTTCTTCATAAGATTTCATTAAAGCATCAATGATATGTTTAGTAAAAGCCTTATTTTGATCATAAGCATGAGGTGAATTTAACACGGATTGCAACAAGGAAATACAATCTATCAAAGAGAAATTATCATAATTAAATTCCTTGAAATCCAAAATAGTTGGTTCCTTGCTATGTAAAGTTTTGACCTCTTCAATCCCACTTTTATTAATTTTAGCATCAAGATCTAAAAACTCCGAATCATTCGGACGCCTTTTAAATAAAGTTGACTCATCTCCAGTCCCATCTTTATCAAGATTCATAATGGAAAACAAAGATTTAATAGGAGATACATCAATCGCTTTTAGATCTGCATCTTTCTTCTTTTGCATAATGCACAAACCAACAAAGTTGTTTAGATGGGTAGCAGCATCTTCACTAGGAAGGCCGGAAAATTGATCTTTCATGACAAGATTCAACAAAGTAGCATTAGTTTCACAAGATTCAGCATCGGTAATAGGAGCAATCGGAGTGCAAATAAAATCATTGTTGTGGGTATTGGAAATGTCACATAATTTAGTACTATCTTGAGCCACCACGACAAGCAATCAATCCAACACACAAGCAAACAAGAAGCAAGCGAAAAGTGGCGAACGAAAAGTGGCAAATAAAACGGCAAAGGTGAAGTGGGGGAGAGGAAAACGACAGGCAAATGGCAAATAATGTAATGCGAGGGATAAGAGTTTGTGATGGGTACTTGGTATGTCTGGACTTGAGCGTAGATCTCCCCGGCATCGGTGCCAGAAATCCTTCTTGCTACCTCTTGAGCATGCGTTGGTTTTCCCTTGAAGAGGAAAGGGTGATGCAGCAAAGTAGCGTAAGTATTTCCCTCAGTTTTTGAGAACCAAGGTATCAATCCAGTAGGAGACTACACGCAAGTCACCTAGCACCTGCACAAACAATCAAGAACCTTGCAACCAACGCAATAAAGGGGTTGTTAATCCCTTGAGGCCACTTGCAAAAGTGAGATCGGATAAAGATAATAAGATAAATATTTTTGGTATTTTTTTGTACAGATTGGAAAGTAAAGATTGCAAAATAAATAGTAAAGTACAACTATAGATCAGAAACTTATATGATGTAAAGTAGACCCGGGGCCATAGGTTTCACTGGTGGCTTCTCTCATGATAGCATATATTATGGTGGGTGAACAAATTACTGCGAGCAATTGATAGAAAAGCGCATAGTTATGATGATATCTAAGGCAATGATCATGAATATAGGCATCACGTCCGTGTCAAGTAGACTGAAACGATTTTTTCATCTACTACTATTACTCCACACATCGACCGCTATCCAGCATGCATCTAGAGTATTAAGTTCATAAGAATGGAGTAACGCATTAGGCAAGATGACATGATGTAGAGGGATAAACTCAAGCAATATGATATAAACCCCATCTTTTTATCCTTGATGGCAACAATACAATACGTGCCTTGCTGCCCCTGCTGTCACTAGGAAAGGACACTACAAGATTGAACCCAAAGCTAAGCACTTCTCCCATTGCAAGAAAGATCAATCTAGTAGGCCAAATTAAACTGATAATTCGAAGAGACTTTCAAAGATATCAAATCATGCATATAAGAATTCAGAGAAGAACCAAATAATATTCATAGATAATCAAATTCATAAACCCACAATTCATCGGATCTCGGCAAACACACTACAAAAGAGTATTACATCGAATAGATCTCCAAGAACATCGAGGATAACTTTGTATTGAGAACCAAAGAGAGAGAAGAAGCCATCTAGCGAATAACTATGGACCTGAAGGTCTGTGGTAAACTAATCACACATCATCGGAGAGGCTATGGTGTTGATGTAGAAGCCCTCCGTGATCGAATCCCCCTCCAGCAGATCGCCGGAAAAGGCCCCAGATGGGATCTCACGGGTACAGAAGGTTGCGGTAGTGGAAAAGTGGTTTCGTGGCTCCCCTGGATGTTTTCAGGGTATAAGGGTATATATAGGAGAAAGAAGTAGGTCACTGGAGCTCCGAGGGGCCCACGAGGGTGGGGGCGCGCCTACCCCTGGGCGCGCCCCCTGCCTCGTGGAAGCTTCACGGACTTCCAGACTTGTACTCCAAGTCTCCTGGGTTGCGTTTGTTCCAAGAAAGATCCTCGGGAAGGTTTCGTTCCATTTGGATTCCGTTTGATATTCATTTTCTGTGAAACACTCAAATAGGCAAAAAAAACAGCAATTTGCACTGGGCCTTCGGTTAATAGGTTAGTCCCAAAAATAATATAAAAGTGCATATTAAAGCCCATTAAACATCCAAAACAGATAATATAATAGCATGGAACAATCAAAAATTATAGATACGTTGGATACGTATCACATTCCTACATGTCTATGCCCACTACCCCGTCCCACCGCCATTGACGATGGCTCGGCAGAGACCGTGGGGGTCCCAACCTTTGTGAGCAAGGCAGAGATCGTTACCCAGCTGATGACCCCCAGGTATAGGGGATCTATCGTAGTCCATTCGATAAGTAAGAGTGTCGAACCCAACGAGGAGCAGAAGGAAATGACAAGCAGTTTTCAGTAAGGTATTCTCTGCAAGCACTGAAATTATCGGTAACAGATAGTTTTGTGATAGGGTAATTTGTAACGGGTAACAAGTAAGAAAAGTAAACAAGGTGCGTCAAGCTAGCCCAATCCTTTTTGTAGCAAAGGAAAATCCTGGACAAACTCTTATATAAAGGAAAACGCTCCCGAGGACACATGGGAACTATCGTCAAGCTAGTTTTCATCATGCTCATCTGATTCATATTCGTTACTTTGATAATTTGATATGTGGGTGGACCAGTGCTTGGGTACTGCCCTTACTTTTACAAGCATCCCACTTACGATTAACCCCTCTTGCAAGCATCCACAACTAAAAAAGAAGTATTAAGATAAACCTAACCATAGCATGAAACATATGGATCCAAATCAGCCCCTTATGAAGCAACACATAAACTAGGGTTTAAGCTTCTGTCACTCTAGCAACCCATCATCTACTTAGTACTTCCCAATGCCTTCCCCTAGGCCCAAATAATGGTGAAGTGTCATGTAGTCGACGTTCACATGACACCACTAGAGGAGAGACAACATACATCTCAGCAAAATACCGAACGAATACCAAATTCACATGACTACTTATAGCAAGACTTCTCCCATGTCCTCAGGAACAAAAGTAACTACTCACAAAGCATATTCATGTTCATAATCAGAGGGGTATTAATATGCATAAAGTATTTGAACATATGATCTTCCACCAAATAAACCAACTAGCATCAACTACAAGGAGTAATCAACACTACTAGCAACCCACAGGTACCAATCTAAGGTTTTGAGACAAAGATTGGATACAAGAGATGAACTAGGGTTTGAGATGAGATGGTGCTGGTGAAGATGCTGATGGAGATTGATCCCCTCCCGATGAGAGGATCGATGGTGATGATTTCCCACTCCCGGAGGGATGTTTCCCCCGCAGAACAGCTCCGCCGGAGCCCTAGGTTGGTTCCGCCAAGGTTCCGCCTCGAGACGGAGGCACTTCGTCCCGAAAGCTTCCTTATGATTTTTTCCAGGGCGAAATACTTCATATAGAAAAATATGGGCACCGGAGGCCTGCCAGGGGGCCCATGAGACAGGGAGCGCGCCCATGGGGGTAGGGCGTGCCCCACCCTCGTGGATGGTGGGTGGCCCCCCTCTGGTGCTTTCTTCGCCCAATATTTTTTATATATTCCAAAACTGACTTCCGTGGAGTTTCAGGACTTTTGGAGTTGTGCAGAATAGGTCTCAAATATTTGCTCCTTTTCCAGCCCAGAATTCCAGTTGCCGACATTCTCCCTCTTCGTGCAAACCTTGTAATATAAGAGAGAATAGGCATAAGTATTGTGACCTAATGTGTAATAACATCCCATAATGCAATAAATATCGATATAAAAGCATGATGCAAAATGGATGTATCAACTCCCCCAAGCTTAGACCTCGCTTGTCCTCAAGCGGAAGTCGATATCGAAAAATATGTCCACGTGTTTAGAGATAGAGGTGTCGATAAAATAAAATACGGACATGAAGGCATCATGATCATTCTTAGAACAACATATATATATATATATATTGTCATATGATTTCTTATGCTAAAGTAATAATCTTATTCACAATGTAAAGTATGAATCAGAAACTTCGTTGAAAACTAACAAACTATAATCTCAGTCATTGAAGCAATTGCAATTTATCATAAAATCAAAAAGAGTCAATATAAGAGCTTTTCAGCAAGTCCAAATACTCAACTATCTTTTAGTCTTTCACAATTGCTAACACTCATGCAATACTTATGGGTATGAAGCTTTAATCGGACACAGAAAAAGATAGGGGCTTATAGTTTTGCCTCCCAACCTTTTACCTCAAGGGTAATGTCAAAAATAATAGTTTATGAAAACCCACATCCAATTAGCTATATATAACAGGATCTTCCAACACACAGTGCTTGCCAAAGGATAAAGTATAAAAAGGAGAGGTGAAGATCACCGCGACTTTTGCATAAGGCATAAGACAAAAATAAAAGATAGGCCCTTCGCAGAGGGAAGTAGAGGTTGTCATGTGTTTTTATGGTTGGATGCATGAAATCTTAATGCAAAAGAACGTCACTTTATATTGCCACTTGTGATATGGACCTTTACTATGAAGTCCGTCGCTTTTATTTCTTCCACATCACAAGATCATATAAAGCTTGTTTTCTCCACACTAATAGATCATACTTATTTAGAGAGAAATTTTTATTGCTTGCAACAATGACAGCTTACTTTAAGGATCTTACTCAATCCATAGGTAGATATGGTGTACTCTCATGGCAAAACTGGGTTTAAGGATATTTGGAAGCACAAGTAGTATCTCTACTTGGTGCAAAGGATTTGGCTAGCATGAGGGGGAAAGGCAAGCTCAACATGTTAGATGATCCATGACAATATAATTTATTTCGGATGTAAGAAAACATAACCCATTACGTTGTCTTCCTTGTCCAACATCAACCTTTTAGCATGTCAAATTTTAATGAGTGCTCACAATCATAAAAGATGTCCAAGATAGTATATTTATATGTGAAAACCTCTCTTTCTTTATTACTTCCTATTAATTGCAACGATGACTAAAACTATGTTTGTCAACTTTCAACAACTTTTATTGATCATACTCTTTATATGTGAAGTCATTATTCTGCATAAGATCAATATGATCTCTTTATTTCTTTTTATTCTTTCTCCTCTTTATTTATTCCCTCAAGATCATAACAAGATAACCAAGCCCTTGACTCAAAACTAATCTTTATTATATATAGATCACGGACTCGATTACATAGAAGGATCATAAAGCAAAACTCAAAACTAGATCATACTAAAACTTTATTCTACTAGATCAAGATATTACCAAAAGGATCGAACTAAGAAAAACAGTAAACATAGAAGTGTGATGGTGATACGATACCGGTGCACTCCCCCAAGCTTGGCAGTTGCCAAGGGGAGTGCCCATACCCATGTATTTATGTCTCTTTCTTCGGAGGTGGTGATGTGATATTCTTGGCGATGATACCCCTCAGGATATGATTCTCATCCTCGAGCTTATTGACTTGCTGCCCGAGGTCCATTATTTCCTTACGGAGCTTGCCCGTGACGGCTAAAGCTCCTTTCACCCATTGATGTTGCATAGCTGTGGGAGAACAAGTAACACTCTTTTTCATATTTTCATAAGAAAGAAATCAAACATTGGAAGGGATGACCGAGTTTGGAATAGCTGAGCTCTGTAGTTCCCCCATCGTGAATCCGGCTTGGAAACAAGAAGTAACTTCTTGATCCTCTTCTAGGGCATCTATCCTTTTCAAGTCGGCCTCCATCTCTTCCTACGTTGATGGCCCAAAGTAGTCAGCATCACTGTTTGCTCCTGGTCCCGGTGTTGGGTGAGACACCCGACTCTCCCCGACTAACTCTTGAGAAGACAACTTGCTCCAGATCTACTGCAGAAACAGCTCGAAACAAAAACAGGAGACATTTGCGTGGTACGGTGGTCAAAACCTTCGGGAGATTATATAATGAATTTTTACCGACCAAAAGAAGTATCTTGCAAGAAAACAGAGTCTGGAGGACACACGAGGTGCCCACGAGGTAGGGGGCGTGCCCAGGGGGTAGGCGCGCCCTCCACCCTCATGGACGCCTCGTGTCCTTTCCGGACTGCTTCTTATTTTCCTATTTTCATAAATATTCCAAAATGGAGAAAAATTGCTATTAGAACTGTTTTGGAGTTGGTTTACTTACCGTACCACATACCTCTTCCTTTTCGGAGGCTGAAACGTTCTAGAAGGTGTCCCTTATATACTCCTCCAAGGTTACGGTTTCAATAACATTAGTTTCAACATTTATAGGATTACCTGAGATATAATGTTTGATTCTTTGACCGTTCACCACCCTCGGATTTGTGCCTTTGAAGTTGTTGATTTTTATGGCACCAAAATGATAGACCTGCTTCATAACGTATGGACCTTCCCATTTAGAGAGGAGTTTTCCTGCAAAAAAATCTTGAACAACAGTTGTATAACAATACATAATCACCTACATTAAACTCACATTTTTGTATCCTTTTGTCATGCCATCTTTTAACTTTTTCTTTAAATAGTTTGGCTTTCTCATAGGCCTGGGTTCTCCACTCATCAAGTGAGCTAATGTCAAATAGTCTCTTCTCACCGGCAAGTTTGAAATCATAATTAAGCTCTTTAATGGCCCAATACGCCTTATGTTCTAGTTCGAGAGGTAAGTGGCATGTTTTTCCATAAACCATTTTATATGGAGACATGCCCATAGGATTTTTATATGTAGTTCCATAGGCCCATAATGCATCATAAAGTTTATTGGACCAATTCCTTCTAGATCTATTAACAATCTTTTGCAAAATTAATTTAAGCTCTCTATTGCTCAGTTCTACTTGACCACTAGACTGTGGGTGATATGGGGATGCAATTCTATGATTAACATCATACTTAGCAAGCATTTTATGAAAAGCACCATGAATGAAATGTGAACCACCATCAGTCATTAAGTATCTAGGGACTCCAAACCTCGGAAAAATAACTTCTGTAAGCATCTTAATGGAGGTGTTATGATCAGCACTACTAGTTGGAATAGCTTCTACCCACTTAGTAACGTAATCAACAACAACTAAAATATGTGTATACCCATTAGAGGAAGGAAACGGTACCATATAATCAAAGCCCCAAACATCAAATGGTTCAATAACAAGTGAATAATTCATAGGAATTTCCTGATGTCTACTAATATTACCAATTCTTTGACATTCATCACAAGACAAGACAAACTTACGGGCATCCTTGAAGAGAGTAGGCCAATAAAAGCCGGATTGCAATACGTTATGTGCAGTTCTATCTCCAGCATGGTGTCCACCATAAGCCTCGGAGTGACACTTGTGTAGGATCTATTCCCGTTCATGCTCAGGTACACAACGTCTAATAACACCATCTACTCCTTCTTTATAAAGGTGTGGGTCATCCCAGAAGTAATGTCTTAAATAATAGAAAACCTTTTTCTTTTGCTGATAGGTGAAACTAGGTGGTATAAATTTAGAAACAATGTAATTAGCATAATCAGCATACCATGGAGCAGTAAGAGAGGCATTTATGACAGCCAATTGTTCATCAGGAAAGCTATCATCAATTGGTAGTGGGTCATCAAGAACATTCTCTAACCTAGATAAGTTGTCTGCAATGGGGTTCTCAGCTCCCTTTATATCAACAATATGCAAATCAAATTCTTGTAGTAGGAGAACCCATCTAATAAGTCTAGGTTTAGCATCTTTCTTTTCCATAAGATATTTAATAGCAGCATGATCGGTGTGAACAATTACTTTAGAATCAACAATGTAAGGTCTGAACTTATCACAAGCAAATACAACTGCTAAAAATTTCTTTTCAGTAGTGGCATAATTTCTCTGGGCACTATCTAGAGTTTTACTAGCATATTGGATAACATTTAATTTCTTATCAACTCTTTGTCCTAGAACAGCACCTATAGCATAATCACTAGCATCACACATAATTTCAAAGGGTAAATTCTAATCAGGTGGCTGAACAATAGGTGCAAAAATCAAGGCTTTCTTAAGTATTTCAAATGCTTCTACACAATCATCATCAAAGACAAAAGGAACATCTTTTTGTAAGAGATTAGTTAGAGGCCTAGAAATTTTTGAGAAGTCTTTAATGAACCTCCTATAAAAACCGGCATGACGAAGGAAACTTCGTATACCTTTAATGTCCTTAGGACACGTCATCTTTTCAATAGCATCAACTTTAGCTTTATCAACTTCAATACCTCTTTCAGAAACTTTATGACCCAAGGCAATACCTTCATTAACCATAAAGTGGTACTTCTCCCAATTCAAGACAAGATTAGTTTCCTCACATCTCTGCAAAACTCAATCAAGGTTGCTTAAGCAATCATCAAAAGAAGTTCCATACATGGAGAAATCATCCATGAAAACCTCAACAATCTTTTCACAAAAGTCAGAGAATATAGCAGTCACACATCTTTGAAAGGTAGCACGTGCATTACATAAACCAAAATGCATATGTCTATAAGCAAAGGTACCAAAAGGGCAAGTAAAGGTGGTCTTTTCTTGATCCTCTTTTGACACAAGTATTTGAGAGAAACCAGAATAACCGTCTAGAAAGCAAAAATGTGTACGTTCATATAATCTTTCTAGCATTTTATCAATAAAAGGTAAAGGGTAATGATCCTTTTTAGTAGCTTTATTTAGTTTGTGGAAATCAATTACCATTCTATAACATGTAACAATTCTTTGTGGGATCAATTCATCTTTATCATTAGGAACAACAGCAATACCTCCTTTCTTAGGGACACAGTGGACAGGACTTACCCATTGACTATCAGCAACAGGATAAATTATACCTGCCTCCAGAAGCTTTAGTATTTCTTTTCTGACCACTTATTTCATCTTAGGATTTAACCGTCGTTGGTGATCAACAACCGGTTTAGCATCTTTCTCCAATTTTATTTTGTGCTGGCATAGAGTGGCACTAATGCCCTTAAGATCATCAAGAGTATATCCAATAGCAGCACGGTGCTTCTTCAGAGTTTTCAATAATTTCTCTTCTTCTTGCTATGAAAGGTTAGCACTAATAATAATAGGATATATATTCTTTTCATCAAGATAAGCATATTTAAGAGTATCAGACAATGGTTTAAGTGCAAACATGGGATCACCCTGGATGGAGGAGGACCCCAAGAATTCCGACAGGCAAGTTGTGTTTCTAAATAGGTCCTTGTTTAAAGAATACTTCATCTATTTCCCTTGTTTCATTCATAAACATATCATTTTCATGGTCTAGTAAATATTGTTCTAAAGGATCATTAGGCGGCACAGCAATAGAAGCAAGACCAATAATTTCATCTTTACTAGGCAATTCTTTATCATGGGGTTGTCTACGAAATTTAGCAAAATTAAAATCATGAGACATATCCCCTAATCCAACAGAAACAATATCCTTTTTGCAGTCTATGTTAGCATTGATAGTATTCAAGAAGGGTCTACCAAATATAATGGGACAAAATTAATCTTGTGGGGAACCAAGAACAAAAAATCAGTAGGATATTTAACTTTCCCACACAATACTTCAACATCTCTAACAATCCCAACTGGTGAAATAGTATCTCTATTGGCAAGCTTAATTGTGACATCAATACCTTCTATCTCCGCATGTGCAATATCATGCATAATTTCTACGTATAAAGAATGAGGTATTGCACTCGCACTAGCACCCATGTCACATAAACCATGATAGCAATGATATCCTATTTTAATAGAAACAAAAGGCATGCCAACAATAGGTCTATGTTTATCTTTAGTATCGGGTTTAGCAATTCTAGCAGCCTCATCACAGAAGTAAATAACATGCCCATCAATATTATCAACCAAGAGATCTTTAACCATAGCAATACTAGGTTCAACTTTAATTTGCTCAAAGGGTTCGGGTGTTCTAATATTACTTTTGTTGACCACAGTTGAAGCTTTAGCGTGATCCTTTATTCTAACAGGGAAAGGTGGTTTCTCAATATAAGCGGTAGGAACAATAGGATCAACATTATAAGTGATAGTCTTTTCTTCAACTTCAATAGGTTCAACTACTTTTACTTCAATGGGAGGATGATATTTAAGCCACTTCTCCTTAGGGAGATCAACATGAGTAGCAAAGGATTCACAGAAAGAAGCTACTATCTTAGAGTCAAGTCCATATTTAGTGCTAAATTCACGAAAAGCATCGGTATCCATAAAAGATTTAACACGATCAAACTTAGGTATTATACCTGACTCCTTACCTTCGTAGAGTTCCCAATCTTCATAGTTGTGTTTAATTCTTTCCAATAAATCTCATCTGAATTCAATAGTCTTCATCATAAAAGAACGGGTACAAGAAGTATCGAGCATAGAGCGATTATTGAGAGAAAGCCGAGCATAAAAATTTTGAATAATAATTTCTCTTGAGAGCTCATGATTTGGGCATGAATATAACATTGACTTAAGCCTCCCCCAAGCTTGAGTGATGCTTTCTCATTCGCGAGGCCGAAAATTATATATATAATTATGATCACGATGAACCAGATGCATAGGATAAAACTTCTGATGAAATTCCAATTTCAATCGGTTGTAGTTCCAATATCCAATATCATCGCATAGCCTAAACCATGTCAATGCCTTTCCCTTCAAAGATAAAGGGAAGACCTTCTTCTTTATAGCATCCTCGGGCATACCTGCAAGCTTAAATAATCCACAAATTTCATCCACATAGATTAGGTGGAAATCAGGATGCAATGTTCCATCTCCTGTAAAAGGATTAGCTAGCAGTTTCTCTACCATACCCGAAGAAATTTCAAAGTAAAAAATTTTAGTAGGTTCAGTAGGTTGAGGAGCAACTCTTTGCTCTACTGGTCGGGGTGAAGATACCCCGAACAAGCCCCTCAAAGGATTAATTTCCATAGTAACAAGTGAAAATAATTTTCAACACACTATATAAATTTTTCCTTACCAAATTCCACCTACCAAAGGCACTTCACTCCCTGACAATGGCGCTAGAAAAGAGTCTTCATGACCCACAAGTATAGGGGATCTATCATAGTCCTTTCGATAAGTAAGAGTGTCGAACCCAATGAGGAGCAGAAGGAAATGACAAGTGGTTTTCAGTAAGGTATTCTCTACAAGCACTGAAATTATCGGTAACAGATAGTTTTGTGATAGGGTAATTTGTTACGGGTAACTAGTAACAAAAGTAAACAAGGTGCAGAAAGGTGGCCCAATCCTTTTTGTAGCAAAGGACAAGCCTGGTCAAACTCTTATATAAAGGAAAACGCTCCCGAGGACACATGGGAATTATCGTCAAGCTAGTTTTCATCATGCTCATATGATCCGCGTTTGTTACTTTGATAATTTGATATGTGGGTGGACCGTTGCTTGGGTACTGCCCTTACTTGGACAAGCATCCCACTTATGATTAACCCCTCTTGCAAGCATCCACAACTAAAAAAGATGTATTAAGGTAAACCTAACCATAGCATGAAACATATGGATCCAAATCAGCCCCTTACGAAGCAACGCATAAACTAGGGTTTAAGCTTCTGCCACTCTAGCAACCCATCATATACTTAATACTTCCCAATGCCTTCCCCTAGGCCCAAATAATGGCGAAGTGTCATGTAGTCGACGTTCACATGACACCACTAGAGGAGAGACAACATACATCTCATCAAAATATCGAACGAATACCAAATTCACATGACTACTTATAGCAAGACTTCTCCCATGTCCTCAGGAACAAACATAACTACTCAAAAATCATATTCATGTTCATAATCAAAGGGGTATTAATATGCATAAAGGATCTGAACATATGATCTTCCACCAAATAAACCAACTAGCATCAACTACAAGGAGTAATCAACACTACTAGCAACCCACATGTACCAATCTGATGTTTTGAGACAAAGATTGGATACAAGAGATGAACTAGGGTTTGAGATGAGATGGTGCTGGTGAAGATGTTGATGGAGATTGACCCTCTCCCAATGAGAGGATCGATGGTGATGACGATGGTGATGATTTCCCCCTCCCGAAGGGATGTTTCCCCGGTAGAACAACTCCGTCGGAGCCCTAGATTGGTTCCGCCAAGGTTCCGCCTCGAGACGGTGGCGCTTCGTCCCGAAAGCTTCCTTCTGATTTTTTCCAAGGTGAAAGACTTCACATAGTAGAAGATGGGCACCGGAGGCCTGCCAGGGGAGGCCACGAGACAGGGGGCGCGCCCAGGGGGGTAGGGCGCGCCCCCCACCCTCGTGGATGGTGGGTGGCCCCCCACTAGTGCTTTCTTTGCCCAATATTTTTATATATTCCAAAACTGAGTTCTGTGGAGTTTTAGGACTTTTGGAGTTGTGCAGAATAGGTCTCTAATATTTGCTCCTTTTCCAGCCAAGAATTCTAGCTGCCGGCATTCTCCCTCTTCATGCAAACCTTGTAAAATAAGAGAGAATAGGCATAAGTATTGTGACATAATGTGTAATAACAGCCCATAATGAAATAAATATCAATATAAAAGCATGATGCAAAATGGACGTATCACCAGCCGGAGCTACACAACCTGCAACTCTCCCAAGAAGCAGCGAAGAAGGAGGCTAAATAGAAGGAGGTTGTTGACATGGAGTCTTCCGCTCTAGTGCTTAACTCTGTGATCACCGCCCCGCCCGTGAGAAGGTATCTTCCCTAGCCCGCGCCCAATACCGTTCTGGCCTCGCATAGGCCAGGCCTCAGATGCCTTGATGCAGGAGGAAGCAGACGAGACACAGCATACGACTCGCCTCAACTCAGAGATTGCGGACAACATCAGGAAACTTCGGCGTCGTGCATGCCCATGTCCCTTTTAATGAAATGGCCAACCTAGGAAGACAGACGCGAGTGTCTTCTTGCCCCATGCCATTGCATTGGTTGCTTTAATTATTGCAACTAGATGACCTGTTGCGTCATTAGTGCAAAGCCCAACTAGAGCCAACAACTGAAACGACTTATGAACAA
Source organism: Triticum urartu (assembly GCF_003073215.2). Taxonomy (NCBI): domain Eukaryota; kingdom Viridiplantae; phylum Streptophyta; class Magnoliopsida; order Poales; family Poaceae; genus Triticum; species Triticum urartu. The sequence goes on along the minus strand of NC_053024.1, from coordinate 274,245,254 downwards.
TATATTTACGAATGAAGTGACCTGCAAGAGACTGAGGTTGGAATTGTCAGCATAATATGATGGCAATAACAATGATCATGTTGTGCCATTTCAAATCCATCCTTTGCTAGGGAAGTACGTTAAGGAGCATCACATGACCGCATGTCGTTGAAGGCAACACCAAAATGGATGAATCGAGCAATGGGGTTCTAAATCGAATAAACCAAGAACCAGCCTTGAAATGCTACCTAACCAGACCTGATAACACAAAAAACCATTCAGAACCCGGATCCAGAAAGCAACGATCGTCCAACAACCTGGTAACTGATTAGGAGAGGTGTGCGGTATAATGGTTGCGTGTATTGATACGTCTCCAACGTATCTATAATTTTTTATTGTCCCATGCTATATTATATTCTGTTTTGGATATTATTGGGCTTTATTATACACTTTTATGTTATTTTTGGGACTAACCTATTAACCAGAGGCCTAGCCCAGAATTGCTGTTTTTTGCCTATTTTAGGGTTTTGCAGAAAAAGAATATCAAATAGAGTCCAAACGGAATGAAACCATCGGGAACGTGATTTTTGGAACGAACATGATCCAGAGGACTTGGACCCTACGTCAAGCAATCAACGAGGAAGGCACGAGGTAGGGGGTGCGCCTACCCCCCCCCCCTAGGCGTGCCCTCCACCCTCGTGGGCCCCCTGTTGCTCCATCGACGTACTCATTCCTCCTATATATACCTACGTACCCCCAAACTACCAGATACGGAGCCAAAACCCTAATTCCATCGTCGTAACTTTCTGTATCCACGAGATCCCATCTTGGGGCCTTTTCCAGAGCTCCGCCGGAGGGGGCATCGATCACGAAGGGCTTCTACATCAACACCATAGCCCCTCCGATGAAGTGTGAGTAGTTTACTTCAGACCTACAGGTCCATAGTTATTAGCTAGATGGCTTTTTCTCTCTTTTTGAATCTCAATACAAAGTTCTCCCCCTCTCTTGTGGAGATCTATTCGATGTAATCTTCTTTTGCGGTGTGTTTGTTGAGACCGATGAATTGTGGGTTTATGATCAAGTTTATCTATGAACAATATTTGAATCTTCTCTGAATTATTTTATGTATGATTGGTTATCTTTGCAAGTCTCTTCGAATTATCAGTTTGATTTGGCCTACTAGATTGATCTTTCTTGCAATGGGAGAAGTGCTTAGCTTTGGGTTCAATCTTGCGGTGTCCTTTCCTAGTGACAGTAGGGGCAGCAAGGCACGTATTGTATTGTTGCCATCAAGGATAACAAGATGGGGTTTATATCATATTGCATGAGTTTATCCCTCTACATCATGTCATCTTGCTTAAAGAGTTACTCTGTTCTCTTGAACTTAATACTCTAGATGCATGCTGGATAGCGGTCGATGTGTGGAGTAATAGTAGTAGATGCAGGCAGGAGTCGGTCTACTTGTCTCGGACGTGATGCCTATATACATGATCATACCTAGATATTCTCATAACTATGCTCAATTCTGTCAATTGCTCAACAGTAATTTGTTTACCCATCGTGAATACTTATGATCTTGAGAGAAGCCACTAGTGAAACCTATGGCCCCCTGGTCTATTTTCGATCATATTAATCCTCCAATACTTAGTTATTTCCTTTGCCATTTATTTTACTTTGCATCTTTATCATAAAAATACCAAAAATATTATCTTATCATATCTATCAGATCTCACTCTCCTAAGTGACCGTGTAGGGATTGACAACCCCTTATCGCGTTGGTTGCGAGGATTTATTTGTTTGTATAGGTGCGAGGGACTCGTGCGTGGCCTCCTACTGGACTGATACCTTGGTTCTCAAAAACTGAGGGAAATACTTACGCTACTTTGCTGCATCACCCTTTCCTCTTCAAGGGAAAACTAACGCAAGTGCTCAAGAGGTAGCAAGAAGAATTTCTGGCGCCGTTGCCGAGGAGGTCTACGCAAAAGTCAACACACCAAGTACCCATCACAAACCCTTATCTCCCACATTACATTATTTGCCATTTTCCTCTCGTTTTCCTCTCCCCCACTTCACCCTTGCCATTTTATTCGCCCTCTCTCTCTCTCCGTCTACCTCTCTTTCTCTATTTGCCTCTTTTTGCCCATTTCTAGTTTGCTTGTGTTTTGGATTGCTTGCTTGTCACGATGGCTCAAGATAATACTAAATTGTGTGACTTCACCAATACCAACAACAATGATTTCCTTAGCACTCCGATTGCTCCTCTTACCGATACTGAATCTTGTGAAATCAATGCTGCTTTGTTGAATCTTGTCATGAAAGATCAATTCGCCGGCCTTCCTAGTGAAGATGCCGCTACCCATCTGAATAGCTTCATTGATTTATGTGATATGCAAAAGAAGAAAGATGTGGATAATGATATTGTTAAATTGAAGCTATTTCCTTTTTCACTTAGAGATCATGCTAAAGCTTGGTTTTCGTCTTTGCCTAAAAATAGTATTGATTCATGGAATAAGTGCGAAGATGCTTTTATCTCTAAGTATTTTCCTCCCGCTAAGATCATCTCTCTTAGAAACGATATTATGAATTTTAAGCAACTTGATCATGAACATGTTGCACAAGTTTGGGAGAGGATGAAATTAATGATATGCAATTGCCCTACGCATGGTTTGAATTTGTGGATGATTATACAAAAAATTTATGCCAGATTGAATTTTGCTTCTAGAAATCTTTTAGATTCGGCCGCGGGAGGCACTTTTATGGAAATCACTTTAGGAGAAGCTACTAAACTCCTAGATAATATTATGGTTAATTATTCTCAATGGCACACTAAAAGATCTACTAATAAGAAAGTGCATGCAATAGAAGAAATTAATGTTTTGAGTGGAAAGATGGATGAACTTATGAAATTATTTGCTAATAAAAGTGTTTCTTCTGATCCTAATGATATGCCTTTGTCTACTTTGATTGAGAATAATAATGAATCTATGGATGTGAATTTTGTTGGTAGGAATAATTTTGGTAACAACGCGTATAGAGGAAACTTTAATCCTAGGCCGTATCCTAGTAATTCCTCTAATAATTATGGTAATTCCTACAACAATTATTATGGAAATTATAATAAGATGCCCTCTGATTTTGAATCTAATATTAAAGAATTTATTACTTCGCAAAAGAATTTCAATGCTTTGATTGAAGAAAATTTGCTTAAGATTGATGAGTTGGCTAGGAACGTTGATAAAATTTCTCTTGATGTTGATTCTTTGAAACTTAGATATAATCCACCTAATCATGATATCAATGAGTCTCTCAAAGCCATGAGAATTTCCATTGATGAGTGCAAAGAAAGAACCGCTAGGATGCGTCCTAAGAAAGATTGCTTTATAAAAGTGTGTTCTTCTAGTTTCCATGATAATAAAGATGAAGATCTAAAAGTTATTGATGTGTACCCTATTAAATCTTTGTTTTGCAATATGAATCTTGATAATGATGGGACTGAATATGATCCACCTTTACCTAGACGGCGTTCCAAAAATTTGGAGTCTTTAGATCTTGATGCTAAAATTGTTAAAAGTGGGATTGAAGAAGTCAAAACTTTAAATATTAATGAACCCACTATTTTGGATTTCAAGGAATTTAATTATGATAATTGCTCTTTGATAGATTTTATTTCCTTGTTGCAATCCGTGCTAAATTCTCCTCATGCTTATAGTCAAAATAAAGATTTTACTAAACATATCGTTGATGCTTTGATGCAATCTTATGAAGAAAAACTTGAGTTGGAAGTTTCTATCCCTAGAAAACTTTATGATGAGTGGGAACCTACTATTAAAATTAAAATTAAAGATCATGAATGCTATGCTTTGTGTGATTTGGGTGCTAGTGTTTCCACGATTCCAAAGACTTTGTGTGATTTGCTAGGTTTTCGTGATTTTGATGATTGCTCTTTCAACTTGCACCTTGGGGATTCCACTATTAAGAAACCTATGGGAAGAATTAATGATGTTCTTATTGTTTCAAATAGGAATTATGTGCCCGTAGATTTTATTGTTCTTGACATAGATTGCAATCCTTCATGTCCTATTATTCTTGGTAGACCTTTCCTTAGAACGATTGGTGCAATTATTGATATGAAGGAAGGGAATATTAGATTCCAATTTCCGTTAAGGAAAGGCATGGAACACTTACCTAGAAATAAAATTAAATTACCTTATGAATCTATTATGAGATCCACTTATGGATTGCCTACCAAAGATGGCAATACCTAGATCTATCCTTGCTTTTATGCCTAGCTAGGGGCGTTAAACGATAGCGCTTGTTGGGAGGCAACCCAATTTTATTTTATTCCTTGCTTTTTTATCCTATTTAGTAATAAATAATTTATCTAGGCTCTGTTTTGGTTGTGTTTTTTGTGTTTAATTAGTGTTTGTGCCAAGTAGAACCGTTGGGAAGACTTGGGGAAAGTCTTTTTATTCTTGCTGTAAAAACAGAAACTTTAGCGCTCACGAGAATTGCTGCCATTTTTATTTGGAAAGTGATATTTAGTTAATTATTTTTGCAGATGATTAGCAGATAAATTACTCACGTACAGAAATTTATTTTATAATTTTTGGGGTTCCAGATCTTGCGTTAGCTACATATTACTACAGACTATTCTGTTTTTGACAGATTCTGTTTTTCGTGTGTTGTTTGCTTATTTTGATGAATCTATGGCTAGTAAAATAGTTTATAAACCATAGAGAAGTTGGAATACAGTAGGCTTAACACCAATATAAATAAAGAATGAGTTCATTACAGTACCTTGAAGTGGTGTTTTGTTTTCTTTCGCTAACAGAGCTCACGAGATTTTCTACTTTAAGTTTTGTGTTGTGAAGTTTTCAAGTTTTGGTAAAAGATTTGATGGATTATGGAACAAGGAGTGGAAAGATCCTAAGCTTGGGGATGACCATGGAACCCCAAGATAATCTAAGGACACCTAAAAGCCAAAGCTTGGGGATGCCCCGGAAGGCATCCCCTCTTTTGTCTACTTCCATCAGTAAGTTTACTTGGAGCTATATTTTTTTGTTTTGCTTGGAGCGTCTTGTATGATTTGAGTCTTTATTTGTTTGTTTTCCACAATCATCCTTGCTGTACACACCTTTTGAGAGAGAGACACATGATTCGGAAATTGTTAGAATACTCTATGTGCTTCACTTATATCTTTTGAGTTATGTAGTTTTTGCTCTAGTGCTTCACTTATATCTTTTAGAGCACGTCAGTGGATTTGTTTTATAGAAACTATTGTTCTCTCATGCTTCACTTAGATTATTTTGAGAGTCCTACAAAACAGCATGGTAATTTTCTTTAATTATGTTAGGCATTCAAGATTAATAATTTTTTTTCTTATGAGTGTGTTGAATACTATGAGAAGTTTGATACTTGATAATTGTTTTGGGATATGGAGATGGTGATATTAGAGTCATGCTAGTTGAGTAGTTGTGAATTTGATAAATACTTGTGTTAAAGTTTGTGATTCCCATAGCATGCACATATGGTGAACCGTTATGTGATGAAGTCGGAGCATGATTTATTTATTTATTGTCTTCCTTATGAGTGGCGGTTGGGGACGAGCGATGGTCTTTTCCTACCAATCTATCCCCCTAGGAGCATGCGCGTAATACTTTGCTTTGATAACTTGTAGATTTTTGCAAGAAGTATATGAGTTGTTTATGACTAAGGTTGAGTCCATGGATCATACGCACTTTTCTTCCTTCCACCATTGCTAGCCTCTCTAATACCGCGCACCTTTCGCCGGTATCATACACCCACCATATACCTTCCTCAAAACAGCCACCATACTTACCTATCATGGCATTTCCATAGCCATTCCGAGATATATTGCCATGCAACTTTCCACCGTTCCGTTTAATATGACACGCTCCATCATTGTCATATTGCTTTGCATGATCATGTAGTTGAAATTGTATTTGTGGCAAAGCCACCGTTCATAATTCTTTCATACATGTCACTCTTGATTCATTGCATATCCCGGTACACCGCCGGAGGCATTCACATAGAGTCATATTTTGTTCTAAGTATTGAGTTGTAATTGTTGAGTTGTAAGTAAATAAAAGTGTGATGATCATCATTTTTAGAGCATTGTCCAAGTGAGGAAAGGATGATGGAGACTATGATTCCCACACAAGTCGGGATGAGACTCCGGACGAAAAATAAAAAATAAAAAAAGAGGCCATAAAAAAAGAAAAGGCCCAAATAAAAAAATATGAGAGAAAAAGAGAGAAGGGACAATGCTACTATCATTTTACCACACTTGTGCTTCAAAGTAGCACCATGATCTTCATAATAGAGAGTCTCCTATGTTATCACTTTCATATACTAGTGGGAATTTTTCATTATAGAACTTGGCTTGTATATTCCAATGATGGGCTTCCTCAAAATGCCCTAGGTCTTCGCGAGCAAGCATGTTGGATACACACCCACTTAGTTCCTTTTGTTGAGCTTTCATATACGTATAGCTCTAGTGCATCCGTTGCATGGCAATCCCTACTCACTCACATTGATATCTATTGATGGGCATCTCCATAGCCCGTTGATACGCCTAGTTGATGTGAGACTATCTACCCCCTTTTTTGTCTCCTCCACAACCATAATTCTATTCCACCTAAAGTGCTATGTCCATGGCTCACGCTCATGTATTGCGTGAAGATTGAAAAAGTTTGAGAACACCAAAAGTATGAAACAATTGCTTGGCTTGTCATCGGGGTTGTGCATGATTTAAATACTTTGTGTGGTGAAGATAGAGCATAGCCACACTATATGATTTTGTAGGGATAACTTTCTTTGGCCGTGTTATTTTGAAGGGACATAATTGCTTAGTTAGTATGCTTGAAGTATTATTATTTCTATGTCAATATTGAACTTTTATCTTGAATCTTTTGGATCTGAATATTCATACCACAATTAAGAAGAATTACATTGAAATTATGCCAAGTAGCATTCCACATCAAAAATTCTGTTTTTATCATTTACCTACTTACTCGAGGACGAGCAGGAATTAAGCTTGGGGGTGCTTGATACGTCTCCAACGTATCTATAATTTTTTCTTGTTCCATGCTATATTATATTCTATTTTGGACATTATTGGGCTTTATTATACACTTTTATATTATTTTTGGGACTAACCTATTAACCGGAGGCCCAGCCCAGAATTGATGTTTTTGCCTATTTTAGGGTTTCGCAGAAAAAGAATATCAAACGGAATGAAACCTTCGGGAACGTGATTTTCGGAACGAACGTGATCCAGAGGACTTGGACCCTACGTCAAGCAATCAACGAGGAAGGCACGAGGTAGGGGGCGCGCCTACCCCCACCCCCCCTAGGCACGCCCTCCACCCTCGTGGGCCCCCTGTTGCTCCACCTATGTACTCCTTCCTCCTATATATACCTACGTACCCCCAAACTACCAGATACGGAGCCAAAACCCTAATTCCACCGCCGTAACTTTCTGTATCCATGAGATCCCATCTTGGGGCCTTTTCCGGAGCTCCGCCGGAGGGGGCATCGATCATGGAGGGCTTCTACATCAACACCATAGCCCCTCCGATGAAGTGTGAGTAGTTTACTTCAGACCTACGGGTCCATAGTTATTAGCTAGATGGCTTCTTCTCTCTTTTTGGATCTCAACACAAAGTTCTCCCCCTCTCTTGTGGAGATCTATTCGATATAATCTTCTTTTGCGGTGTGTTTGTTGAGACCGATGAATTGTGGGTTTATGATCAAGTTTATCTATGAACAATATTTGAATCTTCTCTGAATTCTTTTATGTATGATTGGTTATCTTTGCAAGTCTCTTCGAATTATCAATTTGGTTTGGCCTACTAGATTGATCTTTATTGCAATGGGAGAAGTGCTTAGCTTTGGGTTCAATCTTGCGGTGTCCTTTCCCAGTGAGAGTAGGGGAAGCAAGGCACGTATTGTATTGTTGCCATCGAGGATAACAAGATGGGGTTTATATCATATTGCATGAGTTTATCCCTCTACATCATGTCATCTTGCTTAAATCGTTACTCTGTTCTCTTGAACTTAATACTCTAGATGCATGCTGGATAGCGGTTGATGTGTGGAGTAATAGTAGTAGATGCAGGCAGGAGTCGGTCTACTTTTCTCGGACGTGATGCCTATATACATGATCATACCTAGATATTCTCATAACTATGCTCAATTCTGCCAATTGCTCAACAGTAATTTGTTTACCCACCGTGAATACTTATGCTCTTGAGAGAAGCCACTAGTGAAACCTATGGCCCCCGGGTCTATTTTCCATCATATTAATCTTCCAATACTTAGTTATTTCCTTTGCCATTTATTTTACTTTGCATCTTTATCATAAAAATACCAAAAATATTATCTTATCATATCTATCAGATCTCAATCTCGTAAGTGACCGTGTAGGGATTGACAACCCCTTATCGCGTTGGTTGCGAGGATTTATTTGTTTGTGTAGGTGCGAGGGACTCGTGCGTGGCCTCCTACTAGATTGATACCTTGGTTCTCAAAAACTGAGGGAAATACTTACGCTACTTTGCTGCATCACCCTTTCCTCTTCAAGGGAAAATCAACGCAAGTGCTCAAGAGGTAGCATGTATCTGTGTTGGTATTTCCCCAAAGAGGAGAGGATGATGCAGCATAGCAAAGGTAAGTATTTCCCTCAGTTATGAAACCAAGGTTATCAATCTAGTAGGAGAACCAAGCAATAGTGTGTAAACAACACTTGCACACAAACAACAAAAACTTGCAACCCAATGCGTAAGAGGGGTTGTCAATCCCTCCATGGTACTGAGATAGATGAAATTGTATAGGTTTTGGTAAATTGATCTAGCAAGAATACAAAATAAAATAAAGAAAGAAAAATCGCATAAAGGTATTTTTGGTTTAATATGATAGGAAAATAGACCCGGGGGCCATAGTTTTCACTAGAAGCTTCTCAAGAAAATGGCATACGGTTGGTAAACAAATTATTGTCGGGCAATTGATAGAAAAGCGAATAATCATGATGATATCCAAGGCAATGATCATGTATATAGGAATCACTTCCAAGATTAGTGGACTGAAATGATTATGCATCTACTACTATTACTCCACACAACGACCTCTATCCAGCATTCAACTAGAGTATTAAGTTCATGGAAAATGGAGTAATGCAATAAGAACGATGAGATGATGTAGACAAGATATATTCATGTAGGAATAAACCCCATCTTGCTAGACTTAATAGCAATGATACATGCGTGTCATGTCTCTTTCTGTCACTGAGATTGAGCACCGAAAGATTGAACCCATCACAAAGCACCTCTTCTGATGGCAAGAAAAAGCAATCTAGTTGGCCAAACCAAACCAAAATTCAGAGAAAAAATACAAGGCTATAACAATCATGCATATAAGAGTTCAGCAAAGATTCAAATAATATTCATGGATAGAACTAATCATAAACTCACAATTCATCGGATCCCAACAAACACACCGCATAAAAAGAGTTACATCGAATAGATCTCCAAGAACATCAAGGAGAACATTGTATTGAAGATCAAAAAGAGAGAAGAAGCCATCTAGCTACTAGCTACGGACCCGTAGGTGTGTGGTAAATTACTCACGCATCATCGGAGGGGCAACAAGGATGATGAAGAACCCCTCTATGATCGTTGCCCCCTCCGACAGAGTGCTAGAAAAGGCCTCTAGATTGGATCTCGTGGTTCTGGAACTTGCGGCGGCAGAAACTGTATTTCCTCAACTCCCCTAGGGTTTTGGGATTTTAGAGTATTTATAGAGGTGGAGGTAGGTCAGGAAGCTTCCTGTGGGCTCCGCCACCCACCAGGGCACGCTAGGGGCCTCTGGCGTGCCCTGGTGCCTAGTGGACCCCATGGGCCTCCTCCCATGTGCTCCTTTGGCTCACTGGGTGTCTTCTGGGCAGAAAAAATCTCCAAAAAGTTTCATGGCATTTGGACTTCATTTGGTATTGATATTCTACAAAGTAAAAAACAAGCAAAACACAGCAACTGGCAGTGGGCACTATGTCAATAGGTTAGTCCCAAAAATGATATAAAGTTGCTAGTTAATTAATATAAAACATCCAAGATTGATAATATAACAGCATGGAACAATCAAAAACTATAGATATGTTGGAGACGTATCAGCATACGTATCAGCATCCCCAAGCTTAATTCATGCTCATCCTCGAGTAGGTAAACGATAAATACAGAATTTTTGATGTGGAATGTTGCCTAACATGTTCATCACATATTATGTTCTTTTGTAGCATGGACATTTGGACTTTTAGATGGTTCAAAGCAATAGTCTATAATTTGACATGAAGACATCAATATTCAAGCATATCAACAAGCAACCATTTTTTCAAAATATCAACACTAAAGAAAGCTATCCCTAGACCATTATGCTCAATCATTGATCCATTCATGAAACACACTCGAATATTAGCTATGTCTAATGCACAAGTATGATAATAGTGTTCCCTAGTTGGTGCTTTATAAGAGAAGATGGAGACTCAATAAAAAAATTGCATAAAGTAAATAGATAGGCCCTTCGTAGAGGGAAGCAGAGATTTGCAGAGGTGCCAGAGCTCATAGCTTAAATTGAGAGATAAATTGTTTTGGGAGGCATGCTTTTCCTATCAACGAAAACGACCGAGAATTCCCAATACTTTCCATGCTAGTTAAATCATAGGCGGTTCCCAAACATAAAATAAAGTTTATTCCTTTTTTCACCATTCTTTCACAATCCATGGCTAGTTGTATCCACGGGTGTCTTCCATACCAACACTTACCAAGGAATTTATTATTGACAACATATAAATATATTTTTTATTTTGGGACTGGGCATCCCTATTACTTTCCACACTCGTGCAATGACAAGTGAATAAACACTCATCTTGAGAATAACATATCTAGCATGGAAAATATTGACCACCCCCTGCCGCTTCATGAGCGGTATGGGCACACAAAAAGGAAATTCATTTTGAAAATTAGAGTTGGCACATCGAAATTTACTTGGAATGGCATGGAAATACCGCATATAGGTAGGTATGGTGGACTCATTTGACACAACTTTGGGTTTAAGGAGTTGGATGCACAAGAAGTATTCCTTCTTAGTACAAATGAAGGCTAGCAAATAGATTGAGAAGCAACCAACCAAGAAACAAAAATGACCGTAAACAAGCATTAAACATAATTAACACTGAATAATGCACCATAGGTAGGATATAACTTCATTGCATAACTATTGACTTTTGTGCCTACATAGGGAATCACAAACCTTAACACCAATGTTCTTACTAAGCATAATTACTCACCAACATGACTCACATATTACTATCTCCATATCTCAAAAGTATTACAAGGAATCAAGTTTGTAATATCCAATCATCTCCATGAAAGTTTTTATTATATCCCCCTTGAATATCTATCACTTTGGGACTAAATTCATATATTACCATTGCTACTTTTCGACCTCTCAAATAAATTTAAGTGAAGCACGAGAGCATAAACATTTCTTCAAAATGTTCAACTCTCAAAATAATATAAGTGAAGCATGAGAGGATTTCTTCAAAATTTACTAACTCTCAAATTAATATAAGTGAAGCATGAGAAGATTTCTTCAAAATTTACTAACTCCAAAATTAATATAAGCGAACCATGAGAGGATTTCTTCAAAAATTAAACTACCATCGTGCTCAAAAAGATATAAGTGAAGTACTAGAGCAATTCCTAGCTCAAAAAATTTAAGTGAAGCACATAGAGCAATTCTAAAAAATCATAGCATCATTATGGCTCTCTCAAATAGCTATGTCCAACAAGGATAATTGTGACAAACTAAAAAACAAGAAAAGACTCATATAATACAAGACGCTCCAAGCAAAACTAATGATATGTGATGAATAAAAATATAGCTCCTAGTAAAACTACCGATGGTCGTTAGAAGAAGGAGGGGATGCCTTCCGGGGTATCTCCAAGCTTAGTTTCTTGGTACTCCTTGAATATTACATTGGGGTGCCATGGGCATCCCCAAGCTTAGGCTCTTTCCACTCCTTATTCCTTCATACATCATGATCTCACCCAAAACTTAGAAACTTTAATCACACAAAACTTAACAAAACCTTCGTGAGATCCGTTAGTATAATAAAGCAAATCACCACATTAAGTCCTGTTCAAAACCATTCATATTTTATTATTTCAATATGCCTACTGTATTCTAACTTTACCATGGTTTATACCCCCGATACAATCCATAGATTCATCAAAATAAGCACACAATGCAACAAAAACAGAATCTGTCAAAGACAGAACAGTCTATAGTAATTTTTACTTTAACCATACTTCTGTAACTCCAAAAATTCCGAACAACTAGAAAAACATAGGCAATTTGCATATAAATCATGTGTAAAAAATTCAGAAATTTTCATCGCTGCAGTAATTTTTCACAATTCTGCTACTAGACATAAACATTTTTGTTTTTCAACAGGATCAAGTCAACTATCACCCAAGCCATCCTAAAGGCATTACTTGGCACAAACACGTGTTAAAACATAAAAAGCACAATCATAACAAAGACATAATTGTGTATTTATTGAAAAACAGAAAAGAAACAAAAATTTAAAGGATAAATATTGGGTTGCCTCCCAGCAATCACTATTGTTTTACGCCCCTAGCTAGGCATAATGCATAGATTCAAGTATTGTCATCTTTTGTTTTTGCTCCACAGTTTGCCCTCATGATTGACGCATATGGTGACTTAATTATAGTTCTTGGGAAGTGTTCCATACCCTTTCTCAGTGGAAACAGAAATTTTGTATTCCCTTCTTTCATATCAATCACGACACCTATAGTTCATAAAAATGGTCTACCAAGTATTATGGGACAAGATGGATTACAATCAATATCAAGAACAATAAAATCTACTGGCACATAGTTCCTATTTGCAAGAATAAGAACATCATTAATTCTTCAAAAAGGCTTTTTAATATTAGAATCCGCCAAGTCCAAATTAAGAGAACATTCTTCCAATTTGGTAAAACCTAGCACATCACATAGAGATTTCAGAATTGTGGAAACACTAGCACACAAATCACATAAGGCATTGCACTCATAATTTTTTATCTTGACTTTAATGGTGGGTTCCCATTCATCACATAATTTTCTAGGAATTGAAATCTTTAATTCTAGCTTTTCTTCTAATGCTTTCATCATCGCTTCTACAATATGTTTAGTAAAAGCTTTATTTTGTTCATATGCATTGGGTGAATTTAGCATGGATTGCAACAAACAAATACACTCAATCAAGGAACAACTATCATAATTAAAATATTTGTAATCCAAAAGAGTGGGCACATCACTAGCTAAAGTCCTTACCTCTTTAAACCCACATTTATCAAAAAAATCAATCAGATTTTCACCCTCCAAATTATGAGGACACCTCTAACTAAAGTTGACTCTTCTTCAGTCCTCTTATCATCAATTTTAATATTACTGAACTAGGAATCAATAGAAGAAACACCAATCATTTTAACATCTTCATCATTACTACGAAAAAATCGGGCGGAAACGCTTTTTCTAAAAGTTCTCTTTTAGCTCTTAGCATAGCGGTCCTCTTCTAACTTTCATCCATGGAAACATATAAAACCTTAATTGATTCATCAACCTTAGGTGGAAAATTTTTAATCTTAAGCTTTTCTACATCATGTGTAATTCTATCAATGCTTCTAGACATATCATCAATCTTATTCAATTTTTCTTCTATCATAGTGTTGAAAACTTTTTGAGCATTGACAAATTCTTTAATGTTACTCTCAAGATCAGAGGGCATCCTATTATTATTATAAGAATAATTACCATAGGAATTGCCATAATTATTAGAGGAATTTCTAGGAAAAGGCCTAGGATTAAAATTACCTCTATAAGCATTGTTATTAAAATTGTTTCATGAGACAAACTTCACATCTACCGATCATTATTTTTCTCAATCAAAGTAGACAAAGGAACATCATTAATATGAATAGGAGCATTTTTACTAGCAACCATTTTCATAAGTGCGTCAACTTTTTCACTCAATGTACTAATTTCTTCAACAGAATTAACCTTTTTACTAGTAGGTGCATTTTTGGTATGCCATTGTGAGTAATTTGTCATGATATTATCTAGTAATTTAGTAGCTTCACCCAAAGTAATCTCCATAGAAGTACCACTCGCGGCGGAATCTAAAAGATTTCTAGAAACAAAATTTAATCCTGCATGAAAAATTTGTATAATCATCCAAAGATTTAAGCCATGAGTAGGACAATTTCTTAGCATTAATTTCATTCTTTCCCAAGATTGCGCAACATCTTCATGCTCAAGTTGCTTGAAATTCATAATTTGGTTTCTAAGGGAAATAATTATTGTGGGAGGGATACTTAGTAATAAAAGCATCTTTGCACTTATCCCAAGAATCAATACTATTACGTGGCAAAGATGAAAACCAATTTTTTGCACGATTCCGCAAACAGAAAGGAAATAATTTTAATTTCACAATATAATTGTCCACATCTTTTTTTATTTTGCATATCACACAATTCTATGAAAGTGTTTAGATGGGACGCGGCATCCTCATTAGGATTACTGGAAATTTGCTCTTTCATAACAAGATTCAACAAAGCGGCATTAATATCATAAGACTCCACACTAGCGACAGAAGGAGCAATATGAGTACTAATAAAATCATTATTAGTAGTATTGTAAAAATCACACAATTTGGTATTTTATTGAGACATACTAACCACGCAAACAAAAGATCAAATCAGAAAAGGCAAATGGAAAATATTTTTGTATTTTTGTAAAAAAAATAGAAGTGGGGGGATGAAAATGAGAGGCAAAAAGAAAATAAAGTAATTGCAAGGAGATGAGAGTTTATGCCTAGGTACCTGATAGATGTTGATGATGTCTCCCTGGCAACGGCGCTAGAAATTCTTCCTGATTGCTTGTATCTGGATTGGTATTTCCCTGAACAGGACAGGATGATGCAGCACAACAAAGGTAAGTATTTCCCTTAGTTATGAAACCAAGGTTATCCATCTAGTAGGAGAACCAAGCAACACTATGTAAACGGCACCTGCACACAAACAACAAAAACTAGCAACCCAACGCGTAAGAGGGGTTGTCAATCCCTCCACGGTATTGAGATAGATTAAATTATATAGGTTTTGGTAAACAGATTTAGCAAGAAAACAAAATAAAATAAATAAAGAAAAATCATAGTAAGGTATTTTTGGTTTAATATGATAGGAAAATAGACCCGGGGGCGTAGTTTTGACTAGAGGCTTCTCTCAAGAAAATAGTATAAGGTGGGTAAACAAACTACTGTTGGCAATTGATAGACAAGCAAAATCATGACGATATCCAAGGCAGTGATCATGTATATAGGCATCACGTCCAAGATTAGTAGACCAAAACGATTATGCATCTACTACTATTACTCCACACATCGATCGCTATCCAGCATGTATCTAGTGTATTAAGCTCATGGAAAAATGGAGTAATGCAATAAGAACAATGAGATGATGTAGACAAGATATATTCATGTAGGAATAAACCCCATCTTTTTACCCTTAATAGCAACGACATCCGTGTCATGTCTCTTTCGATCACTGAGACTGAGCGCCGCAAGATCGAACCACTCACAAAGCACCTCTTCCCATGGAAAGAAAAATCAATCTAGTTGGCCAAACCAAACCAAAATTTCAAAGAAGAAATACGAGGCTATAACAATCATGAATATAAGAGTTCAGAAAAGACTCAAATAATATTCATGGATAGAACTGATCATAAACTCACAATTCATCAGATCCCAACAAACACATCGCAAAAAAGAGTTACATCGAATAGATCTCCAAGAACATCGAGGAGAACATTGTATTGAAGATAAAAAAGAGAGAAGAAGCCATCTAGCTACTAGCTACGGACCCATAGGTCTGTGGTAAACTACTCACGCATCATCAGAGGGGCAACAAGGATGATGAAGTACCCCTCCATGATCGTTGCCCCCTCCAGCAGAGTGCGAAATGGCCTCTAGATTGGATCACGTGGTTCTGGAACTTGCAGCGACGGAAACTATATTTCCTTGACTCCCCTAGGGTTTTTTGGATTTTAGAGTATTTATAGAGGTGGAGGTAGGTCAGAAAGCTTCCCGTAGGCTCCACTACCCACCAGGGCGCGCTAGGGGCCTCTGGCGTGCCCTAGTACATAGTGGACCCCATGGGCCTCCTCCCGGGTGCTCCTTTGGCTCCCTGGGTGACTTCTGGGCAGAAAAAATCTCCACAAAGTTTCGTGGTATTTGGACTTCATTTGGTATTGATATTCTGCAAAGTAAAAAAAAGCAAGCAAAAACACCAAATGGCATTGGGCACTATGCCAATAGGTTAGTCCCAAAAAATGGTATAAAGTTACTTGTAAATGAATATAAAACATACAAGATTAATAATATGGCAACATGGAACAATCAAAAATTATAGATACATTGGAGACGTATCACATAACTGAACCTAGCACACATGAACGACCTAATAAGGCACAGAGCTGGCCATTCGCTAAGAAACTAGGTGAACTATCTATATCATTTTTTTAGGGTCATTGATACGTCTTCAGCATATCTATTTTTTTATTGTTTCATGCTATTATATTATCAATCTTGTTTTCTTTATACATCATTTTATATTATTTTGGGGAACTAACCTATTAACTCAGTGCCAAATGCAAGTTGTTGATTTTGGTTTTACAGAAAATCCATATCTAATAGAGGCCAAACTTGATGAATTTTTTTGATGATTTGTCTAGACCAAAAGAGACCCAGGAAGCTTCAGGGGAGGTCTAGAAGCCATACGAGGAGACGGCAAAGCAGCATGGCATGACCCAGGGGGTTGGCACACCGTGCCCCCTTGCGGGCCCCTCGTGGCTCCGTCTGACCTAATTCCAGCATTGTAAATTTCCAAATATTCCAAAACCACCAGAGCAGGACCTGAAACAATTATTCTGCCGCTACAAGCCTCTATTCTACCGCGATCCCATCTCGAGGCCTCCGTCGGTACTCTACTGGAGGGAGAATGAATCACAGAGGGCATGTGCGTCAACCGTGTTGCACCTCCGATGATGTGTGAGTAGTTCCTCATAGGACCTACGGGTCCATAGCAGTAGCTAGATGGCTCTCTCTTTCTCTATGATCTCCAATACAATGTTCCCTTTGGAGATCGATACGATGTAATCCTTTTATGCGGCGTGTTTGTTGGGATCCGAATTGTGGGTTTATGATCATATTATTCATTGGAAGTAACTGAGTTATTTCTGAACTTTAATATGTGTGGTTGCTATAGCTATGTAATGCTTTTCGATCTATGAGTTACCTTTGGCCAAGTTGATGATTAGATCTTCAGTGGAAGTGGTGCATAGTAGTAGGTTTAATCTTGCGGTGTCCTTACTTCGTGATAGAAGGGGTAGCCAGGCACGTATTTGTATTATTGCTACTAAGGATAAAATGATGGGGTTTGATCATATTGATTGATCTTATTTTATCTACATTATGTCATCATACTTAAAGCATTACTCTGTTTATCATGAACTTAATACATAGAGAGGCAAGCATAAAAGCGCTCTCGAAGTGGAGTAATAGTAGTAGGTGTCAGTAAGTTTAACGATCTACTTGTCACGGGCATAATGCCTATGTACTGATTGTGTCATGAATAACATCATAACTATGCGCTTTTTATCAATTGCCCTATAGTAATTTGTGAACCCACCGTTTTTTGATGTTCTTGAGAGAGATGCCTCTAGTGAAAGCTATGCCTGCCGGGTCCATTCAGCTCATATTACTAAAATCCTAAGTACCTGCTGTAATTTATTAACTTTTATTTAGTTTTGCAATTTATATATCTACCACTATTAGAATTAATCCTTGCAATTAATGATTAAAAGGGGATTGACAACCCTCTATCCTTTGTTGGGTGCAAGTATTTGTTTCTGTGTATGCAGGTACTGATGACGGTTGTTTGTGTGGATCTCCTACTGGTTTGTGTGAATACTATCTGCTACTATACTACATACACTCGTACAACGAGGTGCTATACAAACGGTTTTTAACCCCTTTCCGCGACGGCGCTTGGAACCATCACCTAGTGAGTGACTGCAATAGGGGGGTCATTCCCACATGACCCAGAAACCATCGGGGATATGCCCTCCTGGCACACACGCTCGGAAAAATGAGGTCATGTGCGACCGGCGAGCAACCAAATACGGTTATACATACAATAGTTCTACAAAAATACAATTATACAGGTGAATTCGTTTCCGGTCGTAAGTATATCCCACACAGTCCGTCCCCGCTAAACGTTTCCGTTCTTATATACATCCCACATAGTCGCTCCAAGGAAAACGTTTGCGCAAGGTGGCTAACGCAAACAGTTTTAAAGAGAATGTCGTGTGTGATTGTTCATTGATCCAACACGGTTTATTCCTAGAAACTGTGTGCCTTGCCTAAGATCATTCGCCCATGGTGTTTTCTCAATAACTATTTGCAATAGGAAAACCCAATTAGCAGGCTAATTGGCCAATTAGCGGGATAATTGTCCTATTATTAATAATCCATTTATTAATCTAATTGACATTCATATTAAGCACATAATATATTTCATTTCCATATTAAGGAAGTAGGGTTTCATAATTGAAATACGTCTGAGTGCAACATGGTATAGCTTCAGCACTCAGCTACCCCATTACACAACTACACCGGCACCAAGTTTCACATGCAACATCTAGAACCTTTCGAAATTAGCATCATAGGTGGTACATAGACAGATGCATCTCATCTGGAAAACTGCTGAAGTGGAAGGCAAATATTGAGCCTTCATTCATGTTGAAGGTCTTTGCAACTTTAGGCCAGTGCATGTGGATGATTGACCGTCCATCCTCTGTCCTCTTCAAGAACACTTTAATATTGAACCATGGGTGTTGTATGAAAACTTTCCTCGCCTCCTAACCATAGAGGTGGTTTGAGAGGTAATCATCAGTGAACTCCTTTGGAAAGGCTTGAAAACAAGGATATGCATAAATATCTTCTCTATATTGGAAATGGGGAAAGGAATAAAAAAAGGCAAGGTATAATAGTTAGTACCATCTTGTAGTGAACTGATGTCTTCTTCATTATGCAGACAAAGATTTTGTTGTTTTTTGCCGCTAATTTCTTTATCCTAACAATCTTTCTGAGTTTCTTGACTTGATTGATATTCATGGACAACTCATTTCCCCATATGCAAAAAGGGTCAAACCGTGGGTCAAAACCTCTCGCAGCAGGACCTACATGTGCAAGACCAATTTGTTAAAAAACTAAATATTAGAATGGTTCCTGCAATTGCACAATAATGTGCTATTAGACAGCCATGCATGTGCTAACCTTGATTGTAAAGCTCAGTGCTTCCCATTGTTTCCTGTAACATCCCAATTTTCAATTTGGATGTTAATCATTAGGTCATCATATGCATCCATGTTCTTTGCATTTTTTATTTGGACATTTTGACCCAAGACACCTTAAGCAACTCAAGGACCATGTGAGAGAGTTGGGGGTTTTCATAAAATTCCATTTTTGAATTTTTCAAAAATTGGTAAGTTGGATCAAAGTGATTTTTTATTTGAAATTATTTTCCAATTATTTCAAAATAAATAAAATAATGAGAGAAGATAATATGACTTCTTCAAAATAGAGGAAATAATGGAAATTTAATTTTAAATAAAAATATATATATTATTTGAGATTTTATTCGCTTAAATTAGGGGAAAATGCATTTTTCCCCCAAAAAATGTTCATGTTGTCCTAAATATCAGTAGAGGACCATGAAAATTATTTTTGGGATATTAGGAATTTTTATTTTATTTTTGGATTTTTTTTCGTTTCGGTGAAATATATATTTAAAAAAATTCCCTTCGACCGACTGGGCTGAAGCCCAGCTGGCCCGCAACCGCCGCCGCCCTCCCCGCGTCCGAGACGCGCATGAGCCGGACTCCGGCAGGAGTCCATGAGCCGCCCGCCATCGCCGCTTGGCCCCTTGGCCGAGTCAGACCTCCCCCTCCCCATTTATATATGCCACCGCCCCCTCCCCTCTCCTCAACCCGCTCCGCCGCCCGAGCCGCTCGCCGTCGCCTGCCTCGCGCCGCGCCGCGCTGCGCCGCCTCCCGCCGCTGTCGCTGCTCCCCGCCGCTCGCCGCCTCACCCCGCTCGCCGGAGAACGCCGCTGCCGCTGCCGGTTTCCCTCAACCGAACCGGTAAAAACCGTAAAAGACCCGCCCGGTTTTTTAAAAAAAAAGAGTTCGGTTTTTCTTTTAGATCGTTTTTTTAGGTTTTGTTAATTAGCGAGCGTTCACCGGTTTAGATCTATTAACGAATGAATTCGTTTGTTAGTCTCTGTTAGCGGATGTTCGTCCGATAGATTTTTCTTTTTAATTTTATTTTCGGCTAGGGACCTATCCATAATTACTTTCTTTGCAGATTAGTCCTTGATCTTCAAACCTTCACTACTTTTTGCTCGTTTATCCAAATCCAGTGAAACCAATGCCAAATTCTCCATCTTGTTCCCCTCTGTCCAGATAATCAACTTGAACATGATTTATTTAAAATTTGGTTTCAAGAAGATTTGAATTTGAACTTCTTTTGATCTTAGTTTGAGTTTCGTAACTCTGATTCGATTGATTCTTTTTGCAAATTGAAGCTCTTCACTTGAACTTTCAGTTTAGATCTTTTCTTTTGGTTTTAACTTTGCTTATTATGCTTGAGTGCTTATGTATGCTATTGTTTGTTCATGATAGAGTTTCTGGAGTGCGAGGCTTGCTACTACGAATCTCTAGGGTTTTCCGGTCGTCGGCGAGGCAAGTAACACTTTGATCATATCCCTTTATTATACAGTTTTATGCATTAGTTTAAACCCTCAAACATTGCATGAGTAGGATGTGATAACATGTGGGTATTGGGAAGTAGTTGATGAGGTAGGAACCCATTGTCTTATATTCAAACCCCGGGAGTTACTACGTTATCATTGCATTACTTTGCTATGCTCGTAGACGTGGATTGGTTTGTGAGATTCATGAAAGATCTGAGAGTTATTGTTAACTAAGGGAAACTTAAGGTGGCTACTTTAATACACTTCTGGGTGTATTGGCTGTGGGCACCTGGAGCAATCCAGTGTTGTCCTAGGGTATCCCGGAGTACCCGTGTGATCATCCTATGGTTTGCCACCCAGGCTCAAAGGGATCATAAGATTATTCATGCTAGAAACTTCCATGTGCAGCCACAAGCCATTATGGGCTCTGGCATAGTTGATTATGTTGTGTGACCTATTTCAGCGGTAGGCTAGCAGATGTAGGGGAAGTAGGTGGTACTGTCTACCCAGAGTAAAGAGTTAATGCTTCAGAAAGACTGTGTCTCGATCTTCCGATCGTGGATGCGTTCGAGTCTTGTGGGGAAAAGTGCACAAACCTCTGCAGAGTGTATAAACTAATCATGGTTAGCCGTGTCCCCGGTTATGGACATCTTGAGTATCTGGTACTTGAATTATTGATCTGATCTCAACACTTTACTTAATAAAAAATTTGGGTTATAATTACTATTTTGAGATTGAGTTGGAGGAACCTTCTCAATAATGTCATAAAGTTTGTAGTTAAATAAAATGTATTCCTTTGTTGTAGGGAAAAACTAGCTTTATGCAAATGATAACCGTAGAGCCTCCACCAGCCAAATATGCATGTAGTGATAGCTATTATTTGTTCATTGCTCTATGGTGTTATCTTGCCAGCATATTCCATGTGCTGACCTACACGACTGCAATGTATCATGTTGCAGATTTTTCAGACGAAGAGTAAGGTGCGATAGGTCATTGTCATGCACTCAGTTTTGCCGTGGAGTTGGATGGACTCATTTATCTATGAAGCTTCTGTAGTTATCTTTTAGATGGCCTTCAGCCATATTATTGTAATAAGTACTCTTTATGAGACACTCGTCTAATGAGTGGGTGATTGAACTCTGTTATAAATCCTCGAGTACTGTGTGTGTCAGTAATACCGATCCAGGGATGACACTTAAGCATAGAGACTATGGTCCATTGGGATCGGGTCGCTACATTTCCCTGCAACACATATAAGGTAGCCAGTCATCAGGTTCAGTAAGGGTTCGCATGCTATCAGTAAAATATGTTGCTGAAAAATAAGCACATTGCAGATTCATTAGATTAATTCAAGCCACATGGAAAACCCATTTATCCAAACCAAGCATGATTAAGAACTAGGAAATATAGCACTTGTATATGTTTCTCATGTATTAAGTGCAACCAAATTCGATTTGTTCCTCGGATGCACAACAATACAAAATTCTACCCACGACAATTGGACATCGCTTTGCAGAATTGAACCAAGCAGTTAACTAAACACCAAAACAAATGAACCAAACGTTAACTAAGCACCACATTGCGCAAATATAACATACTCCTAATATAAGATCAGACAGTTAACCAAACCAAGCATGCTTAACAACTTGGAAATATAGCAATTGTATTTGTTTCTCATGTATTTAGTATAGTCAAATTTGATCTATTTCTCACATGGTATACAATAACAGAATGCAGCCACAACAATTGAACATCGCATTACAGAATTGAACCAATCAGTTAACTAACCACCACAACAAATGAACCAAACGTTAACGGAGCACCACATTGCACAATATAACATACTCCTAATAGAAGATCAAAGAGTTAAACAAACCAAGCATGCTTAACAACTTGGAAATATAGCAATTGTATTTGTTTCTCATGTATTTAGTATAGCCAAATTCGATTTATTTCTCACATGGTATACATAACAGAATGCACCCACAACAATTGAACATGGCATTGCAGAATTACACCAAATAGTTAACTAAACACCACAACAAATGAACCAAACATTAACTGAGCACCACATTGCACAATATAACATACTCCTAATAGAAGATCAGATAGTTAACCAAACCAAGCATGCTTGACAACTTGGAAAATTGCAAATTGAACATCACATTTGCATATTTGAACCAAACAGTTAACTGAACATCACATTGGACGACATATATAACATATACACTAGAGCAGAAGATTGCATGGTAAAAGTAGATAGCACAATTCACTAGAATTTGTTAAGGAAAGGCAGTAGCTAGCAAACTGAACATGGGTCCTTATAGTGAGCTAATAAGACAAGCTACTCCTCATTGTCGGAGATATCGATGACGATTGGCTCCTTGGACGTGGAAGAGGGCGAGGCCTCCGCATCATGGGTGCTCTCATCATTGTGGTGAGTTGCCTGAGCCGCTCCGGGCACCAACCTACTGGCTCTCGAGATGAGGTAAGCACGTGCACGTTGAGAAAACACCTCGTAGTCTTTATTGAAGGCACCGAGGGTGGCCTCGAGAAAACGCCATGAACTGTTGTTTAAAGCAGCCAACCATGTCGCGGCATCGGCGCACGAGGCATCGACGGTGGCCTCGATGATGAGGTGCTCCTCCAAGATCTGGGGGTCAGCACAAATGGCAGCCATCGCGACCTCATCCGTGCGTGTGGCCGTGATTTGCTTCTCCGCTGCCAAATGCTCCTTGAGATCCTGGCTATACTACATGCACCATGGCTTAGGGCAGCGCTTATTTGGTAGAGGGGTCGGTGATTTGGGTGGAAGGTGTCGTGCCGGCGGTCGGGGTACGTGGGATATGGAAGGAGGAGGATGGGGGTTGAGTGTGGATTACCTGCCTGGATAGGCGAGGCCGAGCAGCGTGAAGGAGGGTCGTTGGTGAGGAGGCGGCGCTGCAAGCAAGGAGTGAAGGTTTCAACTTGGAAAGGAAGGCGGAAAAGGGGGAAATGTGGCTTTTGGTAAGGGGGAGGGGCGGGAAGGTAGATATTTTCGCGGAAGCCAAAAATTGGGAATCGCTTCAGCGAAAAAACTAGCGTGCAAAGTGTCATCAGACACGGTCCCTTATACAGAGCGGGATGTGGACTGTAGCCGTCGCACCTTCTCGCATAAGCCATATGCGAACTATACTCCAGCGGTGCTCCAAGATATTTTGTGCTGCATCTCACACGGTTGGTGATAGTAAACTATGTGGACCTACTTGGTTTTTCATCTTGATTTGAATTACATAATGGGGTCACTATGGCAATGGACGGTGTTTGCATTGCTAGACCTTTTATCTGCAGTGAACATGCAACTATATGTGTGTCGTAAAAAATTGGAATTATTCAGGGTCTGTTTCAAAATTTTATACATTAAATTGGTTTTCTAGCCATTTCAGGTGCACAATTCAAAATTAAAGCACATGCACATGCTCCGGTGCACCAACATGGATTGTAAAATCATATATGTGTCCATGGGTTTATGCTTATGTCCGATACAAGAAATGGGGATGAATTTCGAACACCACAACATCGTGGCTCTCTGGCTAATGTTGAGGTACTTGCTTTTGTAATTCTAGTAAATCCAAAACTCGTCTAAAATTCATGAACCTTGGCATGCTACCATGGAATGGCATCAACATGCTGGGGTAAAAAATATTGTCCCATTTGGGGAAGGTTATGGTATAAGCTTCTCACAAACTAGAGCTTCTCACAAGAAAGCCTCATGGTTCCGTTAGGGAAACATGTCACCTTTGTGGACAAAATGATATTCGTCGCCTCTTCTTCCTTTCAATTTTTTCCTAGTGTCAGCATAAAACAACCAGAGTGTCGTGTTAAATTTTGGATTTTTTTGGGGATCGTTAGGACATTTTTATATGTTAATTGAGTTTTCTAGGCATTATGTGCATAATTCAAAATTGAACTACACGCACATGCTCCAGTCCATAAAAGCGGGTTGCAAAATCAAATGGTTGTCCTTGGTTGCAAGATTAGGTCACATGCGAGAAATGAGAACGAAGTCAAACATCTTGACACAGTCGCTCGGCCGCTAACATTGAGATACATGGTTTTAAAATTCTAGTAAATCGAAAACTCGTCCAAAATTCATGAAACTTGACATGATATCATGG
This sequence comes from Triticum urartu, assembly GCF_003073215.2. NCBI lineage: Eukaryota > Viridiplantae > Streptophyta > Magnoliopsida > Poales > Poaceae > Triticum > Triticum urartu. The sequence continues at coordinate 274,220,165 of NC_053024.1, read as the reverse complement.
AATGGCAACGACATGCCATGGTAAAATTGTCCCATTTGGGGCAGGTGTGGATATAAGCTTCTCGCAAACCAGAGCTTCTCTCACAACAAGCCTGATGGTTTCAGTAGGGTACGTGCCACCTTGGGGGACGAAACGATATATGTTTCCTCTTCTTACTTTCAAATTATTTCTCGTGTCAACATAGAACAACACGAGTGTTGTGTCAATTTTTGGGGTTTTTCGGGGTTCGCTTGGACATTTTTACACATTAACTGAGTTTTTATGCATTCATGTGCATAATTCAAATTTGAACTATAGGCACATGCTCTAATGCATATAAATTAGTTGAAAATCCAAATATGTGTCCTTGGTTACATGCTTAGGTCCCATGCAAGAAATGGGAATGGATGTCGAACACCCTGCCACCGTCACTCGGCCGCAAACATTGAGATATCTGGTTTTTAAATTCTAGTAAATCCAAAGCTTGTCTGAAATTCATGAAACTTGGCGTGCTATCATGGAGCGGCATCAACATGCCGTGGTAATTTTTTTGTCCTATTTGGAGCAAGTTTGGGCATATGCTTCTCACAAACCAGAGCTTCTCACAACAAGCCTGATGGTTTCAGTAGGGAACGTCCCACCTTTGGGGACGAAACGATATCTATTGCCTCTTATTGCTTTCAAAAAAATTCTCGTGTCAACATAGAACAACAGGAGTGTTGTGTCAATTTTTGGGATTTTTCGGGGTTCATTTGGACATTTTTATGCATTAATTGAGTTTTCAATGCATTTATGTGCATAATTCAAATTTGAACTACATGCACATGCTCTAATGCATATAAATTGGTTAAAAATTCAAATTTGTGTCCTTGGTTGCATGCTTAGGTCCCATGCAAGAAATGAGAATGAATGTCAAACACCCTTCCATCGTCACTCGGCCGCAAACATTGAGATACCTGGTTTTAAAATTCTAGTAAATCCAAAACTCATCTGAAATTCATGAAACTTGCTATGCTATCATGGAGCACCATCAGCATGTCGTGGTAAAAATTTTGTCCCATACGGGGCAGGTTCGGGTATAAGTTTCTCACAAACCAGAGCTTCTCATAACAAGCCTGATGGTTTCGGTAGGGAACGTCCCACCTTTGGGGACGAAATGATATCCGCTGCCTCTTATTGCTTTGAAAAAGTTTCTAGTGTCAACATAGAACAACATGAGTTTTGTGTTAAATTTTGGAATTTTTCAGGGTTCGTTTGGACATTTTTATACATTAACTGGGTTTTCTAGGTATTTTATGTGCATAATTCAAATTTGAACTACATGCACATGCTCCAGTGCATATAGATTGGTTGGAAAATCAAATATGTGTCCTTGGGTGCATGCTTAGGTCTCATGCAAGAAATGGGAATGAATTTCAAACACCAGGGCACCGTTGATTGCCGGCAAAACATTGAGATACTTTGTTTTTAAATTCTAGTAAATCCATAACTTGTCTAAATTCATGAAACTTGGCATGCTATCATGGAATGGCACCCGCCATTCTGTGGTATCTTTTGAATCCAGTATGAGAGAAGGCGCACTCGAATAACAGCCAACAAAGGCATTTTGAAAAAATAGATGCCACTTTAATATCTCAAACGTTTGTATAATTCAAATCGTGTGTGTTCTATTAACCATTCATGTGACGCCATGTGTCTTCATTTTAATGGCTATAGGAGGTGTCGTGCGGATAGCTACTTGACTGAACGGGAGGCGTGCGAGCGGAGTCTGGTGCGCAGGCTCACCGAGAGGCGTGCAATCTGTCCTCCAATGCACAGGCCCACCGGGAAGCATGCAAGTTGTACGCTGCGCAGGCTCATTGGGAAGCGAGCCCTTTGACTTCCATGGTCGCTCGCCTTCCTCTCCATTAATGGCACCCGAGCCACTGTTTAATATGGGCTGCCTTACTGTTTGCCTCCCATTCCCCTCCCTCCCGCAGTCCTCCACCGGCGCCATGGCGTAGAATGATCATCTTCCACTAGTCTTCAAGTTTGGTGAAGTCGACTCCGAGCCGGAGGAGATAGAAAATAAGGAGGAATGGGGCCTCATGGACATGGCCCTGAATGAGCTGGCCGCGGCGGTTGCTGCCCCCGCTCCCGTCCCAGCTCCCATCCTCGTGCCCGCGCCAACGACCATCCCCGTAGCATTGACGGGCTGGTCGCCGAGCACTATCTCAGAGCTAGAAGCCACAGGCGTCAGCGAGGTCTCCGCGGACCCGCGCGAGCTCGTGTACATGCCAGTGCCTGTGCCCGTGCGTGCCCCTCCACCCACTGTGGCGCCGGTCCCCGTGCGTTTCGTTGCACCCGCCGCGCATGTGCCCGTGCCCGTGTGTGCCCCTCCACCCACCGCGACGCCGATCCCCATGCATTTGGCTGCACCCGCCGCACCCGTGCCCATGCGCGTGCCCCCCTCAGCGGTGCCAATTGCCGTCCTCCCGCACCCCGCCCGTCAATCGCGCGACGACATGATGTTTGATTTACAAGTGAAGAACATTTTGTGCTGCCTTGAAGACTTCAACAATGGCGTCTAGGAGGACAACAACGACAACAACGGCACGGCACGCCACCTCTGCTTCCACTGGAAATAGTTCTTTTCTTGGGTTTAATACTATATCTCGATCATATGAATATAAATTCGCAGTATGACTAAATGAAATATATGGTTTGAGCGAAGTTGTGTTTTTCTCTCTTAATGTACAGACTTATCAAACGATTTTATTTTGAAAAAAAGTCAATGGTTTTTAAATATTAAACACTCATCGCAAACGTTTTAGTTAGAACACCCGTATGCAAACTGACAGCTTCCCCAGGAAGCCAAGGGAAAATGTGCCAAGCAGGATTTGTGCAGCTCTTGATCGCAAACATTTTAGATAGAACACCTGTATGCAAAGTGAGATCTATGGTATTCCTTCGAACCGTGAGTGTTAGACCAACAATGGATACGTTCCATGATTCGGTTAAGCAATAAAGCGGCAGCATTAATCATCCAAATAGAAAAATAATATACGTGCCGCCATGCGACCCGTGTGCCATGCGAGCAGGCATGAGTTGATGGGACACATATGCAAATGTACCATTCATTACAAACAACAAGTCATCAACACACAACGACAACGAGGATACATGTTGGGTTATAGATTATTTCCAACAAAACATTCTAGTAAAGTAAAGTTTTTCTCACACAACAAATAACAAAGCGATGAAATGAACTTCAGCTCAACTAATCCTCGGTGTTGGAAACACTTGCTTTGAACCATAACTGATTCTCTGGGAAGGGCCAGCTATTGTCAATCTCGAGACCAACGCAGGACTGATCATCCAAGCTGAAGCGGCCTATATCAAGATGCATATTGTGGTAGCTAGGGTAGGGAACCATAGCAATGTCCGAGGTATAGATACAGTTGCTTCTCATAAATGGTAGTAACATTGTGCCAACAGCAGCTGGATCGCCTTTCACCATCATTGGATAGTTTTGTCCAAGGAAGAGCAAGTTTTCTCCAAGACTATCAATACTGAACCAGGGAGAAGGTGTTGGCGCTAGTACACTAGTATCCATCTGAATACCCTGCAATGGATGTTGGAATAGGTCCGGAGAGTGCGACCATGGGAGACAACACCTGCTTCGTTAGTAACATCAGCAGTGCCCTGTATACATACAAGAAGAGGTGATCCATTGGAATAAGTTGCCAGGCGCCACTGAGTATATAGGTCCTGCTCATGATCATCACCATCGTCATCTCCCCCTTGGTTATCAAATTTTTCAAGTATAGGTGGTGGAATGTTCACAGGACCTTGGAAACACAAGAAGGTTAATTAGTAAAGGGAAACTAGCTAACCCGCATGCATGTGGATGAAACAATTATAATTACGGTGGAAGACAAATGTACTGAAACCATAAGGATTCCATGCAAAAATAGTGCCACGAGTGGTGGCAGCAAACACAAGACCCTCGTATTGAATTGCATCACAATACTCATCCGTGTACAAAAATTGATTTTTGAGCAATATCCATCGAGGCGTGGAAGTAAGGACGGCAACAAGCTTGTCAAAGATAGCAACAACTTCATAGTTCTTGTAACCCCAAGAGCAGTTGGGAACTCGACAAATTGCTATCTTCCGTAGATGACAGTCACCATGATCCTATTTGAATGTACGTAGACCATCTGTGTGCTCAACCTTAGGGCAGTCTGTGATTTTTGGAAGTGGAACCCCGTGACGAGTGTACACATTCACAAGTTCCCGCTCGCAGTTATACCCAATATAAACAACCCAATCTCCATTTGCGCCTGCCCAAGCCTTGCCCTCAAGCGATGGCATCTTAACATCACATGTATCATTATCAAGCGACATCAACTTGCACAAGGCGACGCTTCCGTCGTCCCCACGCCGGCGACCAGCGTCATGGCGAAGAAGATAGGGAGTCAAACCGCTACCGAACCCTTAGGTTTTTTGCAATGATGTTATTTGTTGAGTCGAGAATGGACTTGAACGAACCTGTCATGCTAGACGAAGTGATGACGTCACACCGATTAATGAGTTCCTCCACCATGTCATCTTTCAGATCGGGGCAAGAATAATGGGGTCGTTTCCGGCATGTTCCCTCCATGGAGAAGACGATCGAACAATGGCAGAAGGAAGGGTGAAGGCAAGTGGAGGGAGTAAGAGCATGCAACAGCAGTTCCAAATCGAGAGGGAAAGGCGAAGAGGCGGTGGACGATTGCCACGGTACAAGAAGAGGCTCGTGGGGAGCGAATGGTTGCCACAGAGGTCACACACTGACGACAAGGCCGAGTGAACCGCATGCCGTATATCGCACACACCTTGATCTGGCTGACTGTTTCTTTTGTGTTGCCTAATCACAAACAATTCATCTGAGTGAACTATATGTTGTATATCATACACAGCTTCATCTGGCTGCCCGTTTCTTTTGTTCCTCCTCATCGCAAACAATTAATTGAACTAAACTGTATGCCCTGCATCGCACACGCAACTAAAATCTGAACCGTGTTTGATGCATCTGTCATCGCAAATGATTTGAACCTTTTTGGATGGGTTTTTTGCGATTATTGCATCGCACACAGTTTCGTCGAAGGGTCTTTGATCGTAGTGTCGCATTAGCAGCATCCTACAGTAGTGATAACCCTTCCTCTTCAGGGAAATCCTGACGCCTATCACAAGTAGCAAAAGAATTTCTGGCGCCATTGTTAGGGAGACTTCATCAAACAATTGAAGGTTCCTTCACACACATTTATTATTTACTTGTTCTACTTTTTATTTGCTCTTTATTAGTCTTGTCAAAAAAATTAAAAAATACCAAAAATATCTTGTGTGCTATTTTGGTTGAAGTGCCATTATGTCTCAAGAAAACACTAAACTATATGACTTCTCGAATACTAATAACAGTGATTTTATTAGTACTCCAATTGCTCCTCCTACCACTAGTGCGGAGTCGTATGATACTAATGCTGCATTGCTGATCTTATTATGAAAGAACAATTTGGTGGAAATCCTAATGAAGATGTTGCATCCCATCTTAATACCTTCATTGAACTATGTGATATGCAAAAGAAAAAAGATGTGGATAATGATATTGTTAAGTTGAAAGTTTTTTCTTTCTCACTAAGAGATCGTGCTAAAACTTGGTTTTCATCCTTACCTCACAATAGTAGCGATTCATGGGATAAGTATAAGAATGCTTACATTGCTAAGTATTTTCCTCCCACTAAGATAATATCTCTTAGAAATCAAATCATGAACTTTCAACAACATGAGCAAGAGTATGTTGCGCAATCTTGGGAGAGAATGAAATTAATGATTAAAAATTGTCCCACTAATGGGTTAAGCTTATGGATGATAGTGCAAAATTTCTATGTGGGACTGAACTTTGTTTCGAGAAATCTTCTAGACCCAGATGCAGGTGGCATGTTTATGGGAATCACATTGGGATAAGCCACGAAGCTTCTTGATAACATGACAACAAACCATTCCCAATGGTGCACCGAACGAGCTCCAACTGGTAAGAAGGTAAATTCTATCAAAGAAGTTTCTACTCTGAGTGATAAAATGGATACTCCTATGAGTATGCTTGCTAGTAAAAATGTTCATGTTGATCCAAATGATATTCCATTATCTACATTGATTGATCAAAAAAATGATGCTATTGATGTGAAATTGTCGCAAGAAATAATTTCAAAAACAATGTTTATAGAGGGAATTTTAATCCTAGGCCATATCCCAATAATCTGATAATTATGGTAATTCCAATGGAAATTCATATAATAATAATAATAATAATAATAATAATAATAATAATAATAATAGGATACCTACTGATCTAGAGATCAATTTTAAATAATTTATTAGTTCCCAAAAGATCTTTAATACCATGGTAGAAGAAAAATCAAGAAAAATTTAGGATATGTCTAGAAACATGGATAGAATTCCGCATGATGTGGGTACTCCTAAAACTGAAATTTTGCCACATAAAAAGGATGAAATATCTTAACCTCTAAAGTCTATCCAAGTTACCATGGATGAAAGTAGAAAAAGGATTGAAAGGTTAATAGCTGAACATGAATTTCTAGAAGAAGTGTTCGCACCTGATTTTTATGAATAATGATGAAGATATTAAAATGATTGGTGTCACCCCTATTGAATCTTTGTTTAGTAATATAAAACTTGATGATAAAGGGACTAGAGATTAGTCAACTTTAGTTATAGGGCATCCCAATTGTACGGAGGGTGATGATCTTAATGATAAAAACAACAAAAGTGGGTTTGAAGAGGTCAAAAGTTAAGATAGAGATGCACCCACTACTTTGGATTACAAGGACCTTAATTATGACAATTTTTCTTTGATTGAATGTATTTTCTTGTTGCAATCCATGATTAATTCACCCAATGCTCACGAGCAAAGCTTTTACTAAACATATCATAAAAGCCATTATTAAAGCTAATGAAGAAAAGCTAGAATTGGAAGTGTCAATGCCAAGGAAACTACAAGATGAATGGGAACCTACTATTAAAGTTAAGATTAAATATTATGAATGTAAAGCTTTGTGTGATCTAGGAGCTAACGTCTCTACTATACCAAAATAATTATGTGATGTTCTAGGTGTCACCGATATGGATGAATGTTCTCTCAACTTGCATTTAGCGAATTCAACAATTCAGAAACCATTAGGTAGAATTAATGATGTTCTCATAATTGCTAATAGAAATTATGTACCTATGGATTTCATTGTACTTGATATTGAATGCAACCCATCATGTCCTATAATACTTGGTAGACAATTTTTACGAACCATAGGTGCAGTTATTGATATGAAAGAAGGAAATATAAAGTTCCAGTTTCCTCTAAAGAAAGGGATGGAACAATTTCCAAGGAAGAGAATTAAACCACCATATGAATCCATTATGAGAGCTACTTATGGAATTACTTTGAAGGATGACAACACTTGAAACTATGTATTATGACTGGCTTCTTCTCTCTGTTTGATCTTCAATACAATGTTCTCGTTGGTGTTCTAAGAGTTATATCCGATGTAATCTTCTTTTGAGTTGTGTTTGTTGGGATCCGATGAATTGTGGGTTTATGATTTGAATAATCATGAGAAGTAATTGAGTCTTTTCTGAACTTTATTATGCATGATTGTTAGAGCTTTGTATTTCTCGCCAATCTATCCATTTGGTTTGGCCAACTAGACTAATTTATCTTCAATGGGAGAGGTGCTTTGTGATGGGTTCAATCTTGTGGTGCTCTATATCCCAGTGACAGAAGGGGACAAGACACGTATTTGTATTGTTGTCAATAAGGGTAAAACAACGGGATTTATTCATATTGATTGGGTTTACTTTGTCTACATCATGTCATCTTTCTTAAGGTGTTACTCTATTTTTTATGAAGTTAATACCATAGATGCATGCTCGATAGCGGTAGATTGGTGGAGTAATATTAGTAGATGAAGGCAGGAGTCAGTCTACTTGTCTCGAACGTGATGCCTATATACATGATCTTTGCCTTGAATATTATCATAACTATGCACTTTTCTATCAATTGCCCAACAATCATTTCTTCACTCATCGTATGTTACGTGTTCAAGAGAGAAGCATCTAGTGAAAACTATGAGCCCTGGGTCTAGCTTTATCATATTATAAAATCCAAAATACCTTTGCAGCAATGTTATTTCTTTTATTTTGTTTTGCAATTTATCCATCTACCTATACAAGATTTGATCCTTGCAAGTAACGAGTTCAAGGGGATTGACAACCCTCTTGCCAGCGTTGGGTGCAAGTATTTCCTTTTGTGTGTACAAGTGTTGTTCACGAGGCTTTGCATGATGCTCCTATTGGTTCGATAAACCTTGTTTCTCACTGAGAAAAATACTTATCTCTACCGTACTGCATCTCTCCTCCTCTTTGGAGAAAATCCCAACGTGGCTCACAAGTAGTAGGAAGAATTTCTAGCATCGTTCCCGGGGAGACATCATCAAAACCTATCAAGTACCTACACACAAACTATCATCTACTTGCTCTCCTTTTTATTTGTAGTTGCCTCTCGTTTTCATCTCCCCCACTTATCATAAAACTCAAAAACACAAAAATATTTGCTTTGTTGGTTTGCTCATTTGCTTGCTTGCTTTGTCACTATGTCTTAAGAAAATAGCAAGTTGTGTGATTTTTCAAATACTAATAGTAATGATTTTATTAGTACTCCAATTGCTCCTCCCGCCACTAGTGCGGAGTCATATGACATTAATGTTGCTTTGATAAATCTTGTTATGAAAGAACAATTTTCTGGAAATCTTAATGAGGATGTTGCATCCCATCTTAATACTTTCGTTGAATTATGTGATACGCAAAGGAAAAAATATGTGGATAATGATATTATAAAGTTGAAATTATTTCCTTTCTCATTAAGAGATCGTGCTAAAACTTGGTTTTCGTCCTTGCCTTGAAATAGTTTTGATTCATGGGATAAGTGTAAGGATTCTTTTATTTCCAAGTATTTTCCTCCCGCTAAGATTATTTCTCTTAGAATCAAATTATGAAATTTAACCAACTTGAGCATGAACATGTTGCACAATCTTGGGAGAGAATGAAATTAATGATTACCAATCATGGTTTAAGCTTATGGATGATTATACAAAATTGCTATGCGGGAATAAACTTTGTTTCTAGAAATCTTCTAGACTCTGCTGCAGGAGGTACTTTTATGGGAATCACATTGGGAGAAGCTACAAAACTCCCAGATAATATAATGGCACATTACTCTAAGTGGCACACCGAACGAGCTCCAACAGGTAAGAAGGTAATCTCTGTTGAAGAAATTACTACTTTGAGTGATAAAATGGATGCTCTTATGAAAATGATTGCTAGTAAAAATGATCATGTTGATCCTAATGATGTGCCATTATCTACTTTGATTGAGCAAAATAATGATGGTATTGATGTGAATTTCGTCTCTAGGAATAACTTCAACAACAATGCTTATAGAGGTAATTTTAATCCTAGACCGTATCCCGGAAATTCCTCTAATAATTATGGCAATTCCTATGGAAATTCTAATAATAATAATAATAATAATAATAATAGGATACCTATTGATCTTGAAAATAGCATTAAAGAATTCATTAGTTCTCAAATGACTTTTATTGCCATGGTAGAAGAAAAATTGAATAAAGTTGACGAGATAGCTAGAAACATGGATATAATTGCTCATGAAGTGGATACTCTCAAAATTAAAAAAATCCACCCAAGCATGATATTAATGAGTCTATTAAATCTATCTATGTCTCCATTAATGGAAGTAAAGAAAGAACCGCAAGGTTGAGAGCTAAGTGAGAATTTCTAGAAAAGGCTATTCCGCCTGGTTTTTATCGTAATCATGATGAAAATATTAAAATGATTGGTGTCTCACCTATTGAATCATTGTTTATTAATATAAAACTTGATGAAAAAGGGATTGGATATGAGTTAACTTTAGCTTGAAGGTGTCCCAATTTTTCGGAGGGTGATGATCTTAATGATAAAAATGATAAAAGTGGGTTTGGAGAGGTTATGACTTTAGCTAGTGGTGTGCCCACTACTTTGGATTACAAGGACTTCAATTATGATAGTTGCTCTTTAGTTGAATGTATTTCCCTGTTGCAATCCATGATAAATTCACTCAATGCTTATGAACAAAATAAAGCTTTTACTAAACATATTGTACAAGCTATGATAAAAGCTCATGAAGAAAAGCTAAAACTGGAGGTTTCTATAGCTAGGAAATTGCATGATGAATGGGAACCTACTATTAAAGTAAAGATTAAAGATTATGAATGTAATGCTTTATGTGATCTAGGTGCTAGCATTTCTACTATACCAAAACCTTTATGTGATGTGCCAGGCCTTGTTGATATGGAGGAATGTTCCCTTAATTTACACTTAACGGATTCAAGTATTAAGAATTGGGTAGAATAAATGATGTGCTCATACTTCTAATAGAAATTATGTGCCCGTGTATTTCACTATACTTGATATTGAATGTAATCTGTCTTGTCCTATAGTACTTGGTAGGCCTTTCCTACGAACCATAGGTGTTATTATTGATATGAAAGATGGAAATATAAGATTCCAATTTACAATAAAGAAAGGGATGGAACTCTTCCCTAGATGGAAAATAAATCCACCATATGAACCTATTATGAGGGCCACCTATGGGATTAAAACTAAAGATGACAATACTTGAAACAATGCCTTACGCCTAGCTAGGGGCATAAAACTATAACGCTTGTTGGGAGGCAACCCAATAGTTATCTTATTTTTCCTTTTTATTTTTTGTATTTAGTGTGTTGACATGATTATGCTAATTTTATGATTGCGTTTTATGTTTTATTTAGTGTTTGTGCCAAGTAAAGCCTTTGGGATGATTTGGTTGATACTTGACTTGATTCTGTGAAAAAACAGAAACTTTTACACCCAGTACTGGAATTATTATAATTCACGGGAACGCGATAAAATTCTGTATTTTTTACAAACCATCGATATACAAATTCCGCACGTTGTCCTAAATTTTCAGATTTTTTGGAGTTACAGAAGTATAGTGTTTGTTTAGTTCATTACAGACTGTTCTGTTTTGACAGATTGTGTTTTCGTTGCAAAGTTTGCTTGTTTTAATGATGTTATGGATTATAGTGTTAGCAGATGTGTCGTACTCCTTGGCAACAACAGTTTTCTTCCTCTTGGAGGTCACTTCCTCAACATGCATGGAAGTCCTCATCCTCATCATCTGAGTTCGTTTTCTTCCTAGTTCTGGTGGCAGTAGGGGGCAAGCTAGGAGAACTCCTTTCTCCCGGATAGTAACTCTCCTCTGGACTAGATCCTGCATCAAGATCAACACTATGCTCTTCAGGTCTATTCTGGCTGTCACTAAGGTCTGACATGCTGACGCATGCACCTGTGAAGTAGAGTGTGTAGAGTGGAATAGATGAGCATCACAAAAACATAGCATTTTGATGAAATTTTGAGTTAAAACTTCAGTTTTAGGTTTTCACATAAATGATTTTGGAAATTCCAAGTAGATCATCCCGGTAGCACCGAAGCAATTACAGAGACTTGGACACATAGTCTCGGTCTGACCGAAATGTGTTTCCGTCTCTCCGACATGCTAGGGTTCTACTGAGATTTTAGACTCGGATCCACCGATTCGTACCACTCAGTGACACTGAGATGTACTACAATGTACAATGGCCAGAGACCAAATCGGTGAGTCTGATTCTTTCTATTCGGTCTGTCCAAGATGAGTTCAACGCAAACCTAACCCTAATTTTTTTGCTCAAATCTACTTCTATGGAATTTTGCTGGAATGGAAATCTCAAACGGTTTGGTTTCATGCCTGGGAGGTCGACGATGGAAGCCATTTTCTTGGTACGACAACTTATGGAGAGATACAGGGAGCAAAAGAAGGACTTGCATATGGTGTTCATTGATTTGGAGAAGGCCTATGATAGGATACCATGGAATGTCATGTGGTGGGCCTTGGAGAAACACAAAGTCCCAACAAAGTACATTACCCTCATCAAAGACATGTACGATAATGTTGTGACAAGTGTTCAAACAAGTGATGTCGACACTGATGACTTCCCGATTAAGATAGGACTACATCAGGGGTCAGCTTTGAGCCCTTATCCTTTTGCCTTGGTGATGGATGGGGTCACAAGGGATATACAAGGAGATATCCCATGGTGTATGCTCTTTGCGGATGATGTGTTGCTAGTTAACGATAGTCGGACAGGGGTAAATAGGAAGTTAGAGTTATGGAGACAAACCTTGGAATCAAAAGGTTTTAGGCTTAGTAGAACTAAAACCGAGTACATGATGTGTGGTTTCAGTACTACTAGGTGTGAGGAGGAGGAGGTTAGCCTTGATGGGCAGGTGGTGCCTCAGAAGGACACCTTTCGATATTTGGGGTCAATGCTATAGGAGGATGGGGTATTGATGAAGATGTGAACCATCGAATCAAAGCCAGAGGATGAAGTGGCGCCAAGCTTTTGGCATTCTCTATGACAAGAGAGTGCCACAAAAGCTAAAAGGCAAGTTCTACAGGACGGCGGTTCGACCTGCAATGTTGTATGGCGCTAAGTGTTGGCCGACTAAAAGGCGACATGTTCAATAGTTAGGTGTAGCGGAGATGCGTATGTTGAGATGGATGTGTGGCCACACAAGGAAGGATCGAGTCCGAAATGATGACATATGAGATAGAGTTGGGGTAGCACCAATTGAAGAGAAGCTTGTCCAACATCGTCTGAGATTGTTTGGGCATATTCAGTGCAGGCCTCCAGAAGCTCCAGTGCATAGCGGACGGCTAAAGTGTGCGGAGAATGTCAAGAGAGGTTGGGGTAGACCGAATTTTACATGGAACGAGTTTGTTAAGAGGGACCTGAAGGATTAGAGTATCACCAAAGAACTAGCTATGGACAGGGGTGCGTGGAAGCTTGCTATCCATGTGCCAGAGCCATGAGTTGGTCGTGAGATCTTATGGATTTCACCTCTAACCAGCCCCAACTTGTTTGGGACTAAGGGTTTCATTGTTTTTGTTGTTGTTGGAAATCTCAAACAGTGGGAACATTGTGGGCGCAATTACTCTAGTGCATTGAATTAGAAAGTTGAAGCACTAGGGGATTGAATCTCACCTAACTCAGTGGAGATCCTCTATGGCGGTGAGGAATGCCGTTGACGGCGATGGAATCCGTCATCGAGGGCGCGCTGGAGACAAGTAGATGATTCGGAGACCACGGGCGATGACGGCGACGGAGTGCGGGGGCGACGTAACTATTGAGACCGAGTGAAATTTCAATGTACGGTCCACGCGATATATATACCCGTAAGTTGTCGGTGAGACTGAGTGAAATAGATGGGTGGCACCGAGATGGTTAATTGCTATGAGCACATCAACTCGGTGGCGCCAAGAATTTCAAATCGGTTTCTCCGAGATAGAAAATCATATCAGTCCAAGTGATTTCGGTGAGACCGAATGGTTGTGAGTTGGTCTATCCAAAAGTCACTTAGAGGGTTTTGGAGGTCAGCCCTAGTCGGATCGGTGGCTCTGAGTGCTCCTCACCTGGAGGGTCCGAAAGGAACTTGTTCGAATTTTTGTGATATAGCAAAAATGAATTGAGACAAGTTGAGATAGATAGCTAAGGAAAGTTCTTAGGCATTCTTGTACATCCATTTGGCCAAATAAAATCAAATCAAAATACAAATGGATGTCCTCAAATGAGAAATATGCATAGCAACGTGCTCACACAATAAGATAGCAAATAAAATATGTGTCAAACATTCACAAACAACACTTAGCAACTATCAAACAATGGGCGATGACATAGTCATCTATATATGAGTACATTGACTTAGGAGCCAAATGAGAACATTTGATCATAGGTCATACTCTTTGTTTAAGCACAAGTGGGGTTGCCACTTTTACATAAAGCAATAATGTTTTCACACCATTAGAGTTTATTTAGCTCAAGTCTTAGAGAAAAGCCCCCCCCCCTAGATGTGATATTCCCCCTAAATAGGTATGAACTAACCTTGGGTTTTGTCAATGATAACTTCATGCAGATAGTGTAGATGTGGATGCTCAATGTTGATGTAGACCATCAAGAGTTGGGAGCAAACCTTGGGGTTTGCACTTTCAATACCTACATGGGTTAGACCCACAAGGAACAAACAAGGATATCCATAGGCATAGAGTAAAATGCACATATGATGATGCCCATGAATGCACTTAATACCTTGTCCTTGTTTTACCAACAAGAGGGTTTGTGACTCCATGAACTAGTGCAAGATGTTGAAATTGGTTGCACAAGTTCTTGCCATAAATGAATATGAGTGAAATTTGTTGGCGGAGTCACCCTCAAGAACTCTCTAGTTCTTCTTCTTTGGGACCCACATCAATTTGATGGTAATCCCTGGAGTTGTGGTAGCGCTTGATGAAGTAGAACTTGATGAGGCCTTGGGAACCCACTTGACCAAAGCTTGTGGTTCTTCAAACGAGTAAATCTCTTCTTGAAGCTTGTCCTTGCCTTTTAGCTTGTGGTCTTGTGGTGGAAGATCATCTTGAGCTTGTGTTCTCTCAAAAGAAGTGGGGTCATACTTCTCTTATTGAGGAACAAACTTCGTCTTGGGGTATTGATCTTCTTCCCACTCAACTCCATTGGCATTTAACTTTCGTTCAAGACCAATACCTTGGTTCTTCCGGTGCCTTCCTTGCTTGCGCACAATTTCCTCAAATTGCTTACTTCCCATGAGGCTCTTGTAGACACCCTTTTCTATAATTCCTTTCAATAAATCGTTTTCTTGCTCAAGTGTAACTTGGCTAAGATAATCATTAATGGAATCAATAGAACTACTAGAAGCAACAATATTGGATTTAGCATTGTTATTGTTACTACTAGCGGTAGAACCTTTCTTACTCTTGTTACTAGCTTTCGTAGATTTAACTTGTCGCATAAAAATAGACAAGAGAAGACGTTTGGCAATGTAAGAAGAATACTTCTTTCGAAGATCATCATTGATTGCTTTAAGAAGCGCATGCTATTGCTCTAAATTTAGCTTCTCAAAGCGTAGCTTCTCATGAGTTCTTTGAACCTCTTGATGATCTTCTTGAGTTGTTTCATGAGCTAACTTAAGAGTGTTTAGTTCTTTAGTTAGACACTCAATCTCCTTCTTAGCATTATCACTCGTTTCATCTTAACTATCATGATTACTGTCGGAACCGGGGCTCCGCGGACCCAAACAAGGTTCAAACTCTAGGGCGTGCATGAAAGACTCTGCTAGGCTACGGCTGGCTACTCACTGCCCCACGGCCTTGCTCCGCCGTGCTTGAGCGAGCGAACGAGGAAAGGAACACGAGATTTACCTAGGTTCGGGCCACCTTGCGATGTAAGACCCTACTCCTGCTTTGTGGTGGATTGCCACGCGAGGAGGATGAGTATGAACTGGTACAAGGGTGAGCTACCTCGTGAGGGCTCAAGGGGTGAATGGATCAGATCCTTCTCTACGATCGAGACTAGCCTATACACACACACACACATAAACACTATTCTGATCACGGGATCAGAATAATATTCTGATCACAACCTGACATGCCCCGCTAGTAGTACGTTGAACTTCCCTGTGAACTAGGTTGAACTTCCGCCAACATTGCCCAAATGGGGCTTGCGATATACCGTTGGAAAGCTATGGACCCCAATATCATGACCCAACTTAATTTTTTGGCAAAATATAAGCGGTTTAAGAGCAGTTTTGAAAACCGTTTTTTCTTTGCACAAAAAACGTAAATCGTATTTTCGATCGCATTTCTAAACTGTTTGTCGAAATGAGGCATATAATATGGCATTGGAAATCTGCTGCAAACCGCTCCTTCCACATGTTGAAAGTTTTCTCTAATTCCCTATGGTTAAAGAGTAATTTGAAAAAACATAAAATTTCGTAAACCGAACTGCTGAGTTCGTTTTTTCGATGTCATTTCTAAACGGCTAATCCAATGGAGGCATATGATATGGTGTTGGAAAGCTTATGAAAATGCGCTACTTTTCCATCTTGAAAGTTTTTTTCTAATTTTGAATGGTTTAAGAGTAATTTAGAAAATGGTCCAAGTCCTACCGAGTTTGTATTTTCGAGCTAATTTTTTAACCGTGAGTCCGAATGCAGCAAATGATATGGCGTTGGAAAGCTTGAACAAATGCAAAACTTTTTGGTACGTATTGTTTCTCCCAATTCTTTACGGTTTTAAGTCAGTTTGAAAAATGGCAAAAAACGTATTTTCGCCGTAATTTCTACAAACTTTATTGGAATTGGGCAAATAATATACCGTTGAAAAGCTACGAAAATGCGAAACTTTTTCATGTTCATGGTTTTCTCTCATTCTTAGCCGTTTTCAAGTAATTTATAAAACAGAGGGATCATTCGTTCTACCTCTATCGCTAAACAGATTCTTCAAAAATGCACCGCGTGAAGAACCTGAACTTCTTAGCATGTCTACCTGAACTTCACTATGTTTTCGACGTGCTTTTTTTTGCTCGCAGATCTCCATCCACTACTCGTAGTTCTCCATCCACTCCCTGGAATTCAACGAGTGCTATACCGATGGAAAGCTGCTGTAAACACGCAACTTTCCCGTGTTGATTATTTTCTCATACTCGTGATGGTTTTAAAAGTTTTTCATCTGAAATTCATTCAATGTAGTAGTTGACCTTCCTACTGTTTTCACGTTGAACTTCTATGACGTATTTTTCCTTTGTAATTTTCTCATCCATTTTCGTTAGTTTTACACAAATGATATTCCTTTTGTACAAACCTCTCTCACAATAATTTTTTTAACTTTCTTCGACCGACGACTTGAACTTATAACAACAAAACTTTTAGCCTTTGTTTTTTATTCCCTTTTAATACAAAATGCACACCGTGTAATACGTGAACTTCTGGCAGTTATCAATCTGAACTTCTCTAGGTTACGTGAATATATCTGAGTTTTTTTTATGATTTTTAATCTGATTTTCTTAATCTTTTTTTATGAAATTTTGAAGCGCTCTATTATTAAAAGTTGAACTTCTTGTTATTTAATTTCTGAACTTCTTGTTTCCATTCTTTAATAACGAGAAAAATCTGAGTTTTCTATAATCATCAAACTTCTCCATCTTTTTAATATGGACTTCCTGGTTTTATTTATTAATCTTCTTTCACGAAATTTTGAGGCCCTATATTATTAAAAGTTGAACTTCATGTTATTTAATTTTTGAACTTCTTGTTTCCATTCTTGAATAACGAGGAAAATCTGAGTTTTCTATAATCATCGAAGTTCTCCATCTTTTTAATATGGACTTCCTGGTTTTATTTATTATTCTTTTTATGAATTTTGAAGCGCTCTATTTTTAAAAGTTGACCTTCTTGTTATTTTTTTGAACTTCTTGTTTCCATTCTTTAATAACGAGGAAAGTCTGAGTTTTCTATAATCATCGAACTTCTCCATCATTTTAATATGGACTTCCTGGTTTTATTTCTTTAATCATTTTTATGAAATTTTGAAGTGCTCTATTTTTAAAAGTTGAACTTCTTGTTATTTTATTTTTGAATTTCTTGTTTCCATTATTTAATAATGAGGAAAAATCTGAGTTTTCTATAATCATCGAAACTTCCCGCTATTTTCACTTTGAACTTCTATCACGCATTTTTGTTCGTAATTTCTCACCCATTCATCGGACTTGCACAAATGATATATAATGCCAATTACCTCTCTAACAACAAGTTTTTGAACTTCCCTGTGCTGAGCACTTGAACTTCTAGCAGCGAAATTTTTATACTTTAACTTTTTATTCTATTTTTCTCATATGAAAACACACACCATGCAGCACGTGAACTTCTGGCCGTTTTCAATTTGAACTTCTCTGTAAAAAAATTGTCCCTAACTCCTAAAGCACTCGTCTTTTTGAGCAAATGATTGCACTGGAAAGCATTTTTTAACAAATCATGACTAGTTAACAACATATTTTGAACATGCTAAGACTTGTTTTGAATGATATACATAAAACATTCAAATTATATTATGGGAATAATGCGCATGATATACCATTGGAAAGATTATGTTTGAGAAGCAAATTTTTCCATCAATTTTTTCCAAATATGTCTCCATTTATGGGTAGTTTTCAAAATGCCAAAAATAGCATCAATTTTTTTAACTTGTAAATTCTATGTTTTTATAAACTTCGGACTTCTCTCTTATTTTTAATTTGAACTTCTATGTTTTTACTTAAACTTCTATGTTTATTTAAAAAAAGGCGAATTCCTTTTTTCTAGAGACAATGAACACTTTTTCGTTTTATTTAATTTGATCTTCTTACTTTTTTAGAAATAAGGAAATTCATATTTTAAAAAATGAAATTTCTCTCTTTTTTAGTTTAACTAGTTGGTTTTGTTGTTAGAAATGGGAAAGTCTTTTTTTTACAAAAGTAAAACTGATCTTTTTTTATTTGAACTTCTCTATTTCATTTTTAGAAACGGAGAAATACATGTGTTTTACAATTTGAACTTCTATTTTTTACAATTTGGACTTCGCGAAATTTTCTCGGCGGGCGTCAAGACAATGAACTTCGAGAGTAAACAATTTCTGGGTGAGGCTTTGTTTTTTTTCTTGTTTTTCATGTCGTGTATGTTTTCTGTTCTTTTTCTTCTTTTTTGGACTTCCTTTTCTTCTAGTATTTGAACTTACTTGGTGTTTTGTAGTTTTTGAATTGAAACTAACATATCAAAAAAACTTTTTTGCATCCATACATACCGTTGAGCTTCACGAAATAATACGAAACACGAAACTGCACAACATGATGTTTTAGACCGATATTTTTTCTGTTGTGTGTGGGCCAACTAAGTCCTCTATTTTTTGGATCCTTTCTTTTTTGCAGCCTGCGAATTCCTGCTACTGGTACACTCACTGAACCTTCACAAAGATAAGGTTGAACTTCCTCATTTTTATAGTCTCTCACATTGCCGTAGTAAGGAAGTGAAAACAACATTTTTTTAGAACGTGTGTGTTGATTGCTGTCTTTTTCCTCCTCCTGCATCTGCACAAAAAAACATCCACAACGATTAAGAGAGAGTTCAGGCTCTCTGAAGTTCGAATAAGCACACACATGCATTTTTTTGTTCAATCTAATATAGAGAAAGAGGAACATTGTGCGGAGTGGGGAGACACAAAATCAAGGAAAAAATGAAAAGAAAGGTGTTGTACAAGCGCTGCAGCAACATCATCAGTTCTCACACGCCAAAATAGTTAAATGCCTGGCAACATCAAGGATCCAGGGAAAAGGTGACAACATATTATTGGTCCAGAATTGAACCCTGAAGGTATTCAGGTTTCTTAGAAATTGTAGAACTGGCTAAAGAAAGCTAACAGGCATAGATCACTGACACGCCTAGCTGATTACTTCTTATGCCAATTACTAGGCTGCCGTAGTCATGCCAAAGCTTTACTTAAATCGAATGCATGAACCTCATTCTCCTGAAGATGTCACAGAAATTATACCTTCTCGATTAGATCATTGCTGGTAAGGGAGAAAGGCTCCTTGTCGAAATATTCGCGACCCTTCTTGTAAATAAGCTCCTTCACATTCTTCAAATTGGGTAACCTACCGTGACGCCAATTAACAACATTCAATCACTGTAAACTACTAGTACAAAACTGGCGAAACAAGCCACACCAATGGAGAAGATATTTCCATTCAGTCAGTTACCCATAGGTGTGAACGGTCCAACAGCAGCAAGCCTCTTGAGGTTTGCTTTGGTGGCCTTGAGGAAGACACCGGTGAGGACCTGGGTCAGCCGCAGCCTTGCCAAGATCTTCACGATTTTGCAGGTGCAAGTCAGCGGTGCTACAATCAGACAGGAAGAGTTCGATGTTAATCGTGAGGTACCACCAGCAAGTCAGAGAGATGGATGCTTTTGGTTTAGGTAGGCACTGCCCTTGGGATGCAGATGGCGAAGAGTAGCTTGGCGTCGATGCCCATGAGTAAATAGCCAAGGAAATGTCTTGTTAGCAACCACATGGTTCATCGACTTGGCCTCTAACTTGTGATGTAGCGTTAGAAGGACTCTATCTTTCCTGTTGCTGAACGTAATCACAAGTGTCAACATCATCAGCTAAGAAGGATGAGCAAAAGTTGAGACCAGACTTACCTCACGTGGCAGCGATGAACTGCTGCAGTTGGAGACGTTGGACTGCGGCGACGGGTGGAGCTGAAGGAGGTGCATCGGGGTGGGGGCATGAGGTGGCGGCGCAAATGGGGGAGGGGCAGCACTTGTGGGAGGTGGAGGTGACGGCGCATCACTGGGAGATGGAGAGGCTTGACCGACGTCGGGAGGTGCAGGAGGCTGGGTGTCACCGGGAGGTGCAGGGGTGGCCCGCTTCGGTCGGGATCCGTGCGCGTCGGCGCTCTCGAGGGGCGGTGCTTGTGGCGGCGGTGCGCTGGATGGCGACGGCGAACGAGACATGATGGCGGCGCACGGGGTGCCTGCGGGGTTCAGGGCGGTGCCAGCGCGCTAGGTGGCTGGATCCCGACGGGCGGGGAGGTGGGTTGGTGGCGGACACCGACTCGCCGTTGGCTGGATCCCAGTGGCGGCAGTTGGGATGGCCGAGATCGGGATGGGAAGAGATGGGGGCGCGGCGGGGACAGTGGGGACGCTGCGTTTTTTCTTTTTCTTTCCCACGGTTCGGGAGTTCAGGAAGACGCCTATATAGGGTGCGCCGTGATCCAAATAACTATCCTAATCCTGGGATTAGAATAGTGCTGTCATATATATATATATAATATTATATATATATATATACTGGCCCGGTCCTCTTCCCCAAAGGCTTTACGCAGGAAGGGATACAACAGTGGCCAATTTTGAAGGGGGCAGTAGTACACCTGAAAGTGCGTTATATCGACTAGAGGGGGGTGAATAGGCGATTTTTAAGGAAGTCTTCAAAACGTGGAAGTTATGAAGACAAACGATAGAAATAAACCTATTACCCTGCAGTGGAAGGTAGACTACACTAGGCAAGCCATAGTCAAGTATTCAATAGTGAAAGCACAATGACTAATAGCAGCAATGTAGTAAGGATCAGGTAGGAAGATATTGTGAAGCCACACAGAACATGCAGTCACTTAGTGAAGACAAAGGATAGTGCGAACATACAATGACTTCACAAGGAGTAACAGTAAGTAATGGGAAGGGAAGATGGAACCAGTGACTCGCTGAAGACAATGATTTGTTGGACCAGTTCCAGTTGCTGTGACAACTGTACATCTGGTTAGGGCGGCTAGGTATTTAAACCTTAGGACACACAGTCCCGGACACCCAGTCCTGAACACGCAGCTCAGGACACCCAGTCCTCACCGTATTCCCCTTGAGATAAGGTCACACAGACCTCGCCCAATCACTCTGGTAAGTCTTCAAGGTAGACTCCCAAACCTTCACAGACTTCGTTCACCGGCAATCCACAATGTCTCTTGGATGCTCAGAACGCGACGCCTAACCGGCTGGAGGATGCACAGTCCTCAAGTGTAATAAGTCTTCAGATCACACAGACAAGAAGACTTAAGTGATGCCTAATTCTGAAAGTGCGTTATATCGACTAGAGGGGGGGTGAATAGGCGATTTTTATGAAAGTCTTCAAAACTTGGGAGTTCTGAAGACAAACAGTGAAGATTATGCCTATTACTATGCAGCGGAAGTTAGATTACACAAGGCAAGCCATGGTCAAGTATTCAATATAGTGAAAACACAGTGACAAACAGCTTCAGTGTAATAAGGATCAGGTAGGAAGAAGTTATGAAGCCAAACAACTCATACAGTCACGTTGTGAAGACAAAAGATAGAGCAAGCATGCAATGGCTTCACAATGAATAACAGTAAGTCAAAGGAAGTGAAGATGAAACCAGTGACACGTTGAAGACAATGATTTGTTGGACCAGTTCCAGTTGCTGTGACAACTGTACGTCTGGTTGGAGCGGCTAGGTATTTAAACCAAAGGACACACAGTCCCGGACACCCAGTCCTGAACACGCAGCTCAGGACACCCAGTCCTCACCGTTTCTCCTTGAGCTAAGGTCACTAGACCTCGCCCAATCACTCTGGTAAGTCTTCAAGGTAGACTCCCAAACCTTCACAGACTTCGTTCACCGGCAATCCACAATGTCTCTTGGATGCTCAGAACGTGACGCCTAACCGGCTGGAGGATGCACAGTCCTCAAGTGTAATAAGTCTTCAGATCACACAGACAAGAAGACTTAAGTGATGCCCAATTCTCTCTGGCTCTGGTGGTTAGGGCTTTATCCTCGCAAGGAATTCTCTCTCAAAGGCTTCGAGGTGGGTTGCTCTCAAACGACAAAAGCCGTACTCTCAATCTGAGCAGCCAACCGTTTATGGTTGTAGGGGGTGGGCTATTTATAGCCACTTGGCAACCCGACCTGATTTGTCCGAAATGACCCTGGGTCACTAAGGAACTGACATGTGTTCCAACAGTCAGATTTCAAACTCACACGGCAACTTTACTTGGGCTACAAGCAAAGCTGACTTGTCCGACTTTGGACAAGATTCGCTCTCATAGTCTTCACTCGAAGACATAGGTTTTTGGTTTAGGCATCACATCAGTCATTCTGACTGGTTCTCTTGGACCCCACTTAACAGTACGGTGGTTCCTATGAGATACTCCAAAACCAACTAGGGGTGGCACTAGATGCACTTACAATCTCCCCCTTTTTGGTGATTGATGACAAACTAGTTGAAGTTTTCAACGGGGAATATAATGTGTGAAGTTTGTAAAGGATAAGGAATTGTCTTCATAAGTTGCAAGGGCTCCCCCTGAAGATGTGCATATAAGTTAATTTGCTTTTGGAATGCAAATGCACATGGCAGGTTGTACTTGTGGAGATCCACTTCAGCTTATGATGACAATCCACTATGCATGTGAAAGTATATGAAGATAATGACATGCATAATGGAAAATGGACGTCTGCAGAATGAGATAAGATGCGGAATTTATCGTCGCACATGCGGAATTTATCTTCGCATAACAGAGGGGCAAACATAAAGGTAGCTACAATGAGGTACAGAGACACATCCTGTACCAACTGACGTATTATGGTGAACGCCAAGTCAGAATGCAACCGAATTGCACTAGCCAATAAGAACGGAGAGGCTAGCTCGGTATAATGACGTATAGAATTGATGCATGTAATATGCGTTTTTTTGTCCTACGTACTAAAAGACAACACCTAGATAACAATTATGTAGCAACCCCGGCCCCGACTATTGGACGCGCTTTGAAGGACTATCAATCCCTATATACGCCTTCTCCCATAGATTCTATTCGTCCGAGCAGAGAGGGACTAGAGGTATAACACTAATGGTGAGGTAATAGACAACGAAGATCATAGAGTGTCTACTCGTTTTCAGGAGCAGCAGGGTCGTTGGAGGTGTTTGGTGGTGCAGACGAGCTTGGAGGTGCTGAAGCAGGTGGCGGTGATGTAGCATTGTCTTCTTCATCGATGATTCTGGCAGTGACTGTGGCAGCAGATGAAGAAAACTCAGAGTCTTCAAGTGATGGTGTGTTGCGCATCACAGCCCTTCTAGGAGGTGTGGTGTCAAACTTGAAACGTTCTGTGAAGCCATCTTCTTCAAGTTCAGCTTCAGTACATATCATTGAGAGCCCTTTCCATGTACGACGGCACGTTTCATGTGTAACAAAAGCATTCTTGGTGGCTAGGTTTTGAAGATGAATGACATCCACCAAGAGGCTCTTCATCTGACGCTTTAGCCAGTCGTGATGCCTAT
This sequence comes from Triticum urartu, assembly GCF_003073215.2. Lineage (NCBI taxonomy): Eukaryota > Viridiplantae > Streptophyta > Magnoliopsida > Poales > Poaceae > Triticum > Triticum urartu. The sequence goes on along the minus strand of NC_053024.1, from coordinate 274,196,294 downwards.
CTTGCTTTTGGTGAAGGGACACAAGAAGCTCTCGGTCATTGAGGACACGAGTACGCTTCTTGGGTCTTGGAGCATTTGTGCTGTCTGTGGCTTCAGTAGATGCTGGTTGCACGTGTAGTGCCAGCCAACGGATATACCCTGGATATGGCTTCAACACCTTCAACATTCTGCGTGAAGCTCTGGTGTTCTGCATTCTGAAGACTTAGGTTGCTTGGCAGGCTCAGGATATATAGCTTCAGCAGAGGTATCCACATCTGGCAAGAAGATCCGATGGTTTCGGGCTGAGGGCTGATACGAGATCGCAGAGTGCAGTTTGATCAGCCTCATCACCCAAGGAGCATAGAACTTCAAACCAAATAAATCTGAGCCTGACGCTGCAAGTTGGCGTATGAAGAAATCCTGTGCGTTGAAGCATTTGCCATGAAGGATACAGAATATCATAGTCTTCATGCACCTTCGACCTTGGCATTTGGAGAGTGCCCTTTAATAGGCCAGAGAGTCCGCCGGAATGATGTGATATATGGTTCTGGGCAGGAACTCAAAGTCTTCAACGAAGAACTCTGTTGGATAAGGAGCATCGTGGGGCAATGGCTTCAATCATTGAGAGCATCTGACTCATATTTGGTTCAGGCCTCTGGAATATGCTCTCAATAGCTTCAGCATGTAGTTGACAGCCTTCCTCGAGAATTCGCCAGGAGTGGGCAGGCCGGTGAGCTCAATGATATCAAATGCATTGGCTTCATGATGGACATTTCCGGTCATCCACTCCAGTACCCAAGTCTTCGGATCTCTGTTGTATCCTTTATGTGGAGGGTGGCATAGAACTGAAGGAGAAGCTCTTCATTCCAGTGCTCTTCATCAGTCACAAACGGCAGCAGACCCACTTGCCTGAAGCAATCCAATGCTTCCACTAAGCAGGGCAGACCAGCAATGGCTTCAACCTCAAGGCGCTTGTGCGGGAAGATGCGACCTTGGTTATATAGGATGCATGAATAATAGCTGCGCTGAGAATAGCTCCAGAACCTATCTGATACAATCCTTTCCCTTGAATAGGGGTTCTTGGAGCTCTTGAAAAATGTATTGTCTTCCTTGAAGCTGTTGATGTCAAAGGAACCAGGTGCTCATGCGGACCTGGGAACCTTTGGCAGCCTTGGGACTGGCTTGAACATGAGGCCTTGTGCTCAAATGATTAATCAAATTGAGGACCTGCAGCAGACTCAGAACAGAGTTGTCTGGCTTCGAGTAAGCTCGCTGTTCGCTGAAGCCATTTTGGTGGCGGGCGGGTCCACATTTGGCTTCAGTGTTTGTGGTGGCAGCCGCAACATTTTCTTCCTCCGCTTGTGTAGTTGGAGGGACAACCTCAGGCACGTTCTCCTGGAGAACTGCATCTTGATGGAGCGGGGGAGTAGGTGGGTTCTGGTGTGCTTCTTTTGTCTTCGGCTGTGAATGCAGCCGGAATTTCTGCAGTATGGGAACTTGAGGCCGTGGACCTTTGCGAAGCCTACGGAACGCAGACGAAGCTTGGGGTCGGAGTGGGCATGGACCTCAAAGTCTTCTTCCTCCTGAGGGCGAATCCGCCCATGACTCATCTTGTGCCATTGGCGTTCAGAGGACGACCAATACTTGATGAGTTCGCTTTTGTTTCAAGCTGAGGAAGGGCTTCATCATCTTTGTACATTGTTCTTGGTGACCCAATGTCCTTCAGCTAAGCTATGGGGTCGCCTGCTTGGAATATTCTTCAGCTTCAGGAGCCTCTGTGGGAGCAGGCTCCATGAACTGTTCAGTCGTCTTCTGCATTGGGGAATGACAGAAGAGGGGTTCAACCATCAAGGGCTCTGTGGAGCAGCCCGAGCTTTCTTGATCTTGCGCTTCTTCTTGGTTGGGTCAGAAGGAGAGGCTGCAGAGTGTTTCCTCTTTCTAGCTTCAGCCTCTGCATTCCGTGTCTTCTTGAGCTCAGAAGCGGTTGACCGGCTCTTTGGCTTCGAGCCAGCCGTGGCGGTGGGGAAGACAATCGGAACAACTTCTTGCCTTGGTGCCTCTGTTCATTCACAGCAGGCTGCTTCTTCTTCTTCGCGGCCATCTTGGGGTCGATGCCAGGACGCCCAAGTGCCTTGCGCTTCTCGGCCTCATTGTAGGCCTGCACACATCGTTCTGCCAGAGACTTCATCCGCTCACGCGAGCCCTGAGCTTCAGCACGCTTCTTCAGGAAATTTTCCTTGAGCTCATGCAGCATGGTTTTGAAGCTCTTCACTTCCTGCACGCTGAGCCTGGCCATGTGCTTCTTGAACTGAGCCTTTTCATGATCAATTTTCTGCTTCAGCTCAACAATGCGCTGAGCAATGGCCAAGTTCTGAAGCAATTGCGCCTTGGAAGGCGACGCTGAGGCCAACAGGGCAGCTGCAGATCTTCGAAGCTGATGTCTGGTGAGGCAAACCATTCATCGATGAAGTTGTGGATGATGGCGACATCAAAGAGAGGCAAATTGTTGAAGATTTCAGCTTCTTCGTTGCTTTTGATAAGCTGCTCTAGAGCGTCATCTCCAACATCTTCATCGCTTGATAGATCAATGGCTTCGCTGCGCAGAATGGCAGCAGCAGTGAGCTCTTTGACGGTTTGTTGCTGGGGCTCCTTTTCTTTCTGGGGCTGGAGACGCGGGATACGTTCTTCAGACTGCACAACTGACCTCAGGAGGTGCAGTTTTCAATGGCTTCGCTCTTTGAGATTTTTGAGATGGGCCTGGCTTTGAAGCTTTTGTTTCTTTGTGCTTTGCTTCGGCACAGCAGGAGCTTCATCAGACTCAGAGTCAGCTGGAGGGTCATTTATGGCAGTCCCTTGGACTAAGATGTGGGTGATCAGACCCTCAAGATTGGCAAACGGACCGATGACATTGGGTTCCACGTCGCGTGAGCCATCTGCCCTAGGTGCGGAGGGACCAGGGTTGAAGTCTAACCCAAGTTTCTTCTTGTTTAGCTTCGCTGACTGTTGGGCAAACTGAAAGTTGCGCTTGAAGAGATTGTCGTCACGGCACCAGAGGAGTGACGACGGATGTGCATCATCAGGCTGTGGTCCTTGGACCATGCATGGGTAGAAGCCTTGAGCAATGGCTTCATCTCTGGTCCTGGTACAAGGTTCTTGTATAAGATGTCCCCCCATGGCTTCTTGATGGCACTTTTCTCAGCATACTCCTGAGTGACGAAGCGGTATTTGAACCACTGTTCTGCCCAATAGCGTCGAATCCATTGGATTCGGGTCTTGCGCTGCCCATAGCTCTCTTCTGGATCTGTTTTGTACATTTCTGCCAAGTCTTCAGGCAGATCTTTGGAAGTTCCCTCACGTCTCTGTCTGCCCCCCTTCCTTGCTGCTGCTTCTGAAGCCATAAACTTTAACTTGAAAGGCTTCAAAACTTTCAAAGGCTTCAAAGGCTTTCTTTTTCTGGACCAACAGGAACTGGCTTCAGGAGAGTTTATGTGATGCTGTAGGAATTCTGCAAATGAATGCAGACTATGAGAACCGAAGGATTCTCCCACGGACATGTACCTGTGACAGCATTAAGGTGCGAGGGAAGGGGAAGAGGTCATATGCATTCTCAGAAGGTTTTGAAGATTAATCAGTTTAGAAGACATTGACCTCATCGTGCGAAGACATTCACTCATAGATAAGAAGTTGGTTCCAGATTTGTACGAACCCACAGATCAGTACAAGTGAGGAATCTAACTACTTTAGAAGCACAAGTGAATATACTAGGCATGTTATGAGATGCAGCGAGAGATCTAACTTGTGTGAAAGAGAAACTTCTTATGGTAGAAAGTGACAGAACCATGAGATCAAAAGAGGCTGTAAAAAGAAGTTTTATTTACCACACTGGAACTGCTAGACGGAAGGAAGTTGATGCCGAGCAGTTCAGTCCTCCGTGCCCTAACTTGGCGACGGAAAACACCTACGGCGACGGCGGAGAGGACGATGTCCGCGGTCGGCGTGAGGACGGCGTTGGAGAGGTTGCGGCAGCGAAGCGCTTCGTCTCCGGCGTCGTCGAGTGCTAGCGGTGGCGCTAGGGTTCGTGCGAGGGTGGAAGAAGGAGATAATGACCGCGGTAAGTGTGAACTTATAGGCGCAGGGGCGGCACTGCGCTATTACTCAGGTGCCCCTGGCGATTCGCATTTGAGTAGTACGTGGCCATCATGCGGTATTTTGGGGGCAGTTCCACATCCCACGCACGCCTGGATTGTCGGGCGGTCGTTCCTACTTCTCCGGATTTTATGTGGAGGAATGAGCATTGAAAACGGACTTTATGGTTGTCTCTATATCTTCTGCTGACAAGGACGCAGTGAAGACATTCGACAGTTTCAATAGAATGCATATGACTTGGAGAGATAGAATTTGAGATAGAAAGCATAGAGAGATTAGGGTCCGATCACATTCACTTAGTTCAAAAGATTCAACCAAGAAGACATAGCTATAAGTGAATGCTGTAGAGGACAGAACACTAGCATATATATATATATATATATATATATATATATATATATTACAAGCAACGTAGTGAAGATAATCATGAAGACATGTTCGAAGCCAAACCAAATGTGAAGACAACCAAATGTGAAGATATTGCAAGGTAACGCCATGAGTGAAACACTTCAAAATAGAACGTTTGGTGGTGGCGTTACCCACCGTATAGGAAGTATTAGACCCAGACACGGCGCACAATTATCGTGGCGCTCCGAAGTCAAATTCCACATTAATGTATTCACACTTAGAATGTATGTCTTCATTGATTGAAGATATACTTTACGTGTGTTGCACATCTATCAGCAATGTATTCAGATTCAGCAGTGGAGAGAGATACACAGTTCTGCTTCTTTGAAGACCAACATACAAGTGATCGTCCCAGAAAGTGACATGTGCCTGATGTAGACTTGCGATCAACTTTGTCACCAGCATAATCAGCATCCGAGAATCCAACCAAATCAAACTCTGAGCCCTTTGGATACCATAATCCTAGAGTTGGGGTGTGAGCCAAATATCGAAGAATTCGCTTTACAGCTAAGTGATGCGACTTCCCTTTCACTACTGAATCAGCTACTTTGCCATCTGCCAGCTCTTTGCCATCAGCTAGCGGACGACAAAGAAGCTCTTTGCCATCAGCTACCCGAAAGCAGACGGCAAAGAACTGGCTGATGGCAAAGAAAGCCTTTGCCATCAGCCAGCTCTTTGCGTCCGCTAGCTGACGGCAAAGAATCTTTGCGTCCGCTAGCAGACGGCAAAGAGGGAGGGGGGGCCCACTGAGGAGCTGGTAAAAAATACTTACGTCCCCCCGCTTTGCCGTCGCCGCAGATGGCAAATATGAGAAAAGCGGACGCAAAGGAGGGCGGACGGCAAAGGCTACCCTAACTAACCTAACTAACGGCCGAGCCCCCTCCCCCGCCCGTTACTCATCTCTCTCCCTCGACCTCCTCCGCCCCCGCCCCCGCCGCCCCCGCCCCCGCCCGCCGCACCCGCCACCGCCCATCGCCGTCCGGCGCCGCCGCCGCTCCCACCCCCTCCCCCCCGCCACCGCCCCACCGTCCCGCCGCCCGCGCTGCCCCCGCCCCTCCGCCCGGCGCCGCCCCCGCCCCCCGCCCGGCCATCCCACTGCCCCGGAGCCCCGCCGCCCCCCACCCACCCACCACCCCGGCGCCAGCGTCGCCCCCTGCTCCGGTGAGTTTTTTTCTGTTTTTCTTTTTTTGCTGTTTAATTCTTGTTTAATTGTTAGTGTTAGTGTTAGTGTTAGATTTAGTTGTTAGAAAAGAAGAAAATTTAGTGTTAGTGTTAGAAAAAGAATATGTAGAAGAAAAGAAGAAGAAGTGGAAAAAAGATGAAAAAGAAGAAAAGAAAAGAAGTAGAAAAAAGATGAAAAAGAAGAAGAAGAAAAGAAGTAGAAGAAGTAGAAGAAGTAGAAGAAGAAGAATAGAAGAAAAGAAAAGAAGTAAAAGAAGTAGAAAAAAGATGAAAAAAGAAGAAGAAGAAGAAGAAGAAGAAGAAGAAGAAGAAGAAGAAAGGAAAGAAGAAGAAGAAGAAGAAGAAGAAGAAAGGAAAGAAGAAGAAGGATAGAAGAAGAAGAAGAAAGGAAAGAAGAAGAAAAAAGAAGAAGAAGAGAAGGAAAGAAGAAGAAGGATAGAAGGAAACACCCTGACCACTGACCCCGGCACCCCGACCCCGACACCACACCCCAACACCTGACCCCGACACCCTGACCCCGACACCCCGACCCCAACACCACACCCCGACACACAGACCACGACACCACACCCCGACACCCCGACCCCGACACGACACCCTAACCCCGAAACAGCACCCCGACACCGACATGACACCCCGACCCCCTAAACCTCCCGAAAAGGTGCTCTTTGGCCTTCCAGAGGCCGACGGGGTTATATATTTGTGAATTATTAGTTAGGTCATATATTTTTCGATTTTGTTATGAAAAACATCATATATAATTGTGTTGATCGGGTAGATTTAAATGTGCAGTTGTTTCATCGCTGCGAGGTTTGGTGTTCGACGACCGCGCCGTGCGTTTGACGAGCTCTGCCCCTTCGTTCGTGGGTGAGCACAAATGACATGTCCTTCTCCCCCATTAATTATTTGCACAAATGACATGAAATTTGGTAGCTAGCTATATATGTGTCTTGAATCATCAGTATGCATAACCAATATGTGTCTCCCGTTCGAAAGCGTCATAGTTATAAATATGCATGCATTTGCATATTTATAACCTTGATTCTTTCGAATTGTCCAACGCTATCCACGGACAGCCCGAGTATGTGTAGATTGGGTTCGTTTTCCCATATGCTTTGCTCCGGATCCGACGCATAAATTTCGTCAGTGCCTCCCCTGTTGTTCTCCGGGTACACATCCTCTCTGTTTATTGCAGAGACGTGTATCAGGAGAACAGCGGGGAGGTGCTGCCGAAATTTTGCGTCGGATCTGGAGCATAGCATGGGAAAATGAACCCAATCTACACATACACGGGTGGGATTAGGACCTATCATTACCTATTAGAGTGTAGGTTGCATGGACGTAATAAAATTGACAAAGTAGATCAACTGATGAATATATACATGGTGAATTACATATATAATTGTTGTGTGTCCAGTAGCTCTGAAAGTCAAGATGAGTGACCGTGCTTGGATGTATACCGGTCACACTGGTCAGAACAAATGGAGCGCTGAATGGTTCACAAAAACCAAGGGGTTTGTGCAAGCCGCATTTGCAAATGGCGAGAGGAAAACTTGGTGCCCCTGTTTCCGATGCGGCAATTGGGAAAAGAGGACAGAGGCGGAAATGGGTAAACACCTGCAGAAGAATGGTTTTATGCCTGATTATACGGTGTGGACATTTCATGGTGAGTCTGCCCAACGTGATCGAGCTGAGGTGGATCATTGTCGCACCGACGAGCATGGTACCGGGATGGAAAACATGGTGCAAGGCTATGATGATGCTCGGGATTCGGACGAGGAGATGGAGGAATCTGCAAAGGCCTTCAATGAAATGTTGGAGTCTTCAAAATGTCCGCTCCACGAGCACACTGAGCTTTGTCAGTTGGATGCCATCTCACAAGTAATGGCTCTGAAGGCTCAGTTCAACTTGGGCAGAGAATGCTATGACGCAATTATGATAGTATTTGGACGCTTTCTACCCAAAGGCCATGTAATGCCTGCAAACCTGTACCAGTCGGACAAAATCCTCCGTGCACTGAAGATGCCCTATGAGAAGATACATGCCTGTGAGAAAGGATGTGCCTTATTTAGGCTTGACTATGCGGACTTGAACTATTGTCCCATTTGCAAGTCTTCCAGGTATATTGTGGTAGACAACGGTATGGGTGAGTAGGCACAGACCAAAATCCCCGTTAGTGTTCTTCGGTATATGCCAATCGTACCAAGACTTCAACGTCTTTTCATGGTCGAAGAGACGGCCAGACAGATGACATGGCACAAAACAGGCAAAAGAACCGAACTAGATGCAGATGGGAATCTGATGATGGTACACACATCGGATGGTGTTGCGTGGAAAAAGTTTGATGAATTACATGCTGACAAAGCGGAAGATCCGAGGCATCCTCGAGTCGGCATCATCACGGATGGGTTTAGTGTGTTTGGTATGACGACAGCCCAATACAGTTGTTGGCCCGTATTTGTCTTTCCACTCAATCTCCCCCCCGGACAGATTATGCAAAGAAAGAACATTTTCCTGACGTTGATAATTCCAGGACCCAACTATCCGGGCAAAAATATGAATGTGTACATGCAGCCGCTTAAGGACGAATTGCAAGAAGCCTGGGATAATGGGTTCAAGACATACGACGCCTTTAGCAAACAGAACTTCATAATGCGTGTCTGGTACATGTACTCGACGCATGACTTGCCGGCGTATGTGCTATTCGTTGGCTGGTGTGTGCATGGAAGGTTCCCGTGCCCCACATGCAAGGGAGCTCTTGAGTTTCGTTGGCTTCAGGCCGGTCGCAAGTTTTCTTGCTTCGACATGCATAGACAGTTCCTGGATCCTCGCCATAAGTTCAGGAAAGACAAGAAGAACTTCATCAGGGGTAGAGTTGCCAAAAACTCTGCACCACCTGCATTGACAGGCCAACAGACCCTAGATCAGTTAAACGCTCTCGAGCCAGATCCACAACGTCTAGGGTACTTCAAGGGGTATAATACTAAGCACGCGTGGACTCACAAAACATGCTTATGGGATCTGCCTTACTTCAAAGACCTCCTTTGCCCACACAACATCGATGTGATGCACACTGAGAAGAATATCGCTGAGGCACTTTTTGGTACATTGTTCGGCATAGATGGGAAGTCAAAGGATAATACTAAGGCTAGAGTCGATCTGGAGCCGCTATGTGATAGGCCGTTACAAAACATGAAAGAACCGAAAGGAAAGCAGAACTGGACGAAGCCAAAGGCATGGTTCAATCTTGGAAGGCCAGCTATGAGGGAAATTCTCTTGTGGGTGCAACAGTAGTTGATGTTCCCTGATGGCTATCCCGGTTTCATCTCTTGGTTCAAACAAACGGTAATTTCTATTAAACAATTTCATTTCATTCGCTAATTTGTGCATAATGCAACAATCCTTTCATATTAAACTTGTAGGCTAATTCAGAGTCTATGGACGCCGAATTGAGACAAGTCGCTAATGGTTTTGACTATAAGGTCCGTTCATTTGACAAGTACGACATCAACGGGTATCGCTTTCGTACCTATGGCAAAGAGCTATCTATGGCCGACCGAAAGTCTACAAATTGTTGTGTATCTGCTATCGGCGAAGGAGGTACCGAGTATTATGGGAGAGTTGAAGCAATTTATGAACTTCTGTTCTATGGTGAAAACCCACCGAATGTCGTAGTCTTCAAATGTTATTGGTTTCAGCCGAAGGAGACTAGAAGGACTCATGAACATATAGGGCTAGTTGAAATCAACCAAAGCACTCATTTAGATGTTCCTGATGTCTATATTATGGCTCAACAGGCGACCCAAGTATTCTATCTACCGTGGGCCTGCCAAACTAATCCAAATCTGAAAGGTTGGGATGTCGTTTATGAAGTGCCGCCACGTGCTAGACTTTCTCCCCCAAAGGAAGAGGATTATGAACCTCACATTAACCCAGACACATATGAAGGAGAATTCTTCCAAGAGACACGTCTTTCCAAAAAGCGTTTCAAGAACCGCTATACTTCACCCCAAAACATTGAAGTAGACAGCAACAATGAATCCGACATCACCCCAGAGGAGGAACAAGAAGAGCCGGAACAAGAAGAGGTTACTGCTGCGGATGACCTGTCAATGCTTGACCGATTACGTCAAGGTGGCCTTGCACATGTTGATGCCAATGAACCCTATGAGCCCATCATTTATTATAGTGATGATGATGATTATGCATTTATTGATGATACTGATCGAGATTATTAGTAGTGTCAGGTATTCAATTTTTTTATGTTGTACTTGATGATGATACACTTAAGTGATATACATATTATTATTCATGTCGGTACTTTTTTTATGTTGTACTAATTTCGTTTATTCTTTGTCATGGCAGGTGTTGAAAGATGGTGGGCGCTGGTTGGGAGTGCGCCGAGGCCCCTTCTTCGTCGGCGCGTGGTGCGAGGTCTTCCATTCCACACACACCTCTCCGCCGAGCGTTGCTGGACAGTATGGCGACACCGCCGGGCCCTTCTTCGTCGACCGCGGTGCCCAGCAGGGGATGAGGTAAGAAGAAGAGAGGAGGTGGAGCACGTGGTCACGGGAGAGGAGGTAGGGTGACTCTTACGGCGCCTTCCTCGCCACCGCCCCCAGCTGTTTCACCCGAGCACGTGACTGCTAGGGTGGACTCGTCTGAGGAGGAGGCTGCACAGACTCCGGTCCATGAGCCTCCGGTCCACGAGTCTTCGGCCCACGAGCCTCGGGTCGATGGGCCTTCGGCCCACGAGACTTGGGCCCACGAGACCCCGGAGGAGCACACGTCTGGATGGGGTACCTGGTCAGGTCAGCCTGAGCATGGCGGGGAGCCGAGTGGCCATGCTGATGATGGCAGGGAGTCGACTGATGAGGAGGGGGAGGAGGGGGGCAACGTCTACCAGCGTGGTGCTACACGGCTCCCGTCCATGCCGGTGACCCGCGAGCAGAGGTGGTTGATTTTCCCTGATGGGGAGAGGTACGTAAGTGCATTTAATATTTTTGTACCTTCTGCATTCACGTTTCTTCAAATAACTAATGCGTTGGCCTTGTCATGCTGCAGGGGTTGGGACCACCATCATAGTGTCCGCCGGCCCAACTCCGTCCTTGGAGTTCTTTGCCGGCAAAACTTCCCGGGGTTTGTCACGTTGCCTGGTGAGGGTCGGCTTCCAGAGCTTGGATTGAGCTGGGAGCACTACGTGGCTGCCCCGGCCCCGCCAGATGAGATTATCGACGGTGTCGTGTGCGACACGAGGGCAGACATGGTGATCAGAAAGTTCTGGGTAATTTCTCCTTTACACATTTAAAAATCTTCAACTAGCTAGTTATTAATTATACTAATAAATATTGTCTCATTTGATTGCAGACATTCTACAGGTGTGAGGAGGGATACGAGGAGGACGCGGCACATGTTATCGAGAACGTCTGCAAGCGCCTACTCCAGAACTTACGGCACGAGGCTCGGGTACAGGCTGTTCGAGACTACTACGCCTTGCGTGGTATCAAGAAGACCAAGCCGGCGTGCCGCGATAAGTTCCTGAGTAAGGAGCAGTACATGAAGGTAATTCTTAAGGCCTTCTCTACTTAAGTTCTTTCATTTAGTAATTCTTAGCCGTAGCGCTCAAGTTTCTATTTGCTAACTTAGGCGCCTCCGAGATGGTGTGCGGATCGGATGGATTGTTGGGAGGTGTTGGTCGATGAGTGGTGCTCAAAACAATGGCTAGCCCTCCACAACGAGGCCAAGGACAAACGTGCCCAAATGGAAGGTGTGCCACACCATCAAGGCAGCTCCAACTTATATCAGTTCGGGCGCAACTGGGTATGTGGTTTGCTTCATGATTCATGCAATTCATTCATCATGCTAGCTTGAGCCCTTTAATTACTAATTTTCATTGTTTCTCTCTTTCAGGCACGCTACAATAAGGCGGATAAGGTGCCAGAGGTGTACGACCTGTATGCCATGGCCCACACTGCCTCTTTCAAGAAAGTCAAGGCTTTCTCTTAGTCTGACCTCGATGATGCAAACAACTTCACCAACATCTCCTCCCACAACAAGCTCGTGAGATATAGAGATGAGGGGAAGGCGAGGAAAGGGGAGGACTTTAACCCGAGCCATGGTCCCATTGATCCAGAGCTGGTGATGATATCTGGTGGCGGGAGGTCCCATGGCTCCATAGCCATTGGAGATGGACTTATCCATTGCCCTAGCACTCTCCCGGAGATCAAGGCGCGCCAGTCGAGCTCCACTCCTGAGATAAGGCCTCGTGAACGGCCAGTGCAACTCGCCATCAAGGTTAGTGATACGTACTCAGTTATCTTTCTCCATTACATTGTGTGCGCTTCCATCAATGATTACAAATGGTCATGTGAGTGGTGTTGCAGGCTGCTATACAGAGTGAGAGAGATAGAACGGAGAAACTTCTGGCGGAGGCGGCGGAGAGGCAGCGGGAGTTGGAGGAGAGGACGACAAAGATGATGGAGGAGGAGAGGGCACGGAATGACATGCAGGCAAGGGCCATGTACGAGCTCCTTGTGGTAAGTTTCTTCTGCAGATTAGCCAAAACATTCATGTAGTGTTTGTCTCATTACTAACTAGTATGACTGAGTCGTCAAAACCAAATGTGCAGTCTGTGTGCGAGAAGACAGGTCAGACCGCTCCGCCGATGCCAGTGATTGCTCCTGGGACCACGGTGAGTTTTATTTGAATGGACATTACTTGCTAGTCTTAACATTTGAGTGTCATCATGCTAACAAGACATTGGAAATGATCTTTGGTGCAGCGTAACTCCAGACAAGCATCGCACGATCCTTCTCCAGCTACCGACACGAGCCACCCCGCTCCTACACCTCCTGGATCTTGGTAAGTTTATCTAGTGTTTTGCTTAACACATGCATAAAGACCTAGACTTAGCTTTATTTCCTCCAATGCTTACCATAATGACCTAGACTTAGCTTCTTCTCCTCCAAAATGACTTAATAAGCTTACTGACCTCCAAAACCATCCATTTTACCTAAGTTAGCTCTAAAACGATCTGTACTTAGCTTACTTATGTCAAAAATTGCATAATTAGCTTAGTTAGCTCATAGACGATCGATTTTACCTAAGTTAGCTCTAAAATGACCCATTTTACCTAGGTTAGCTTATAAATGATCCAGTTCATCCAAGTTAGCTCAAAAATGACCCATTTTACCTAGATTAGCTTTAAAATGACCCATTTCACCTAGGTTAACTCCAAAATGACCCATCTTACCTAGGTTATCTCATAAACGATCCATTTCAACTAATTTAGCTCATAAATGATCCATTTCACCAAGTTAGCTAAAAACGATCCATTTCACCTAAATTAGCTCTTAAATGATCCATTTCACCTAAGTTAGCTCAAAAAGATCCATTTCAACTAAATTAGCTCATAAATGATCCATTTCACCTAAGTTAGCTCAAAAACGATCCATTTCAACTAAGTTAGCTCATAAATGATCCATTTCACCTAAGTTAGCTAAAAAACGATCCATTTCACCTTAGTTACCTCAAAAATGATCCATTTGACCTTAGTTAGCTCATAAACGACCCATTTCAACTAAGTTAGCTCATAAATGATCCATTTCACCTTAGCTAGCTCATAAACGACCCATTTCAACTTAGTTAGCTCATATATGATCCATTTCACGTAAGTTAGCTCATAAATGACATACTCTTCTTGTTCTAGTCTTCTTCTTGTTCTACTCTTCTTGTTCTAGTCTTCTTCTTGTTCTACTCTTCTTCTTGTTCTACTCTTCTTGTTCTAACTTTCTTATTTTTCATTTTGCAGATTTCATTCACTTGACGAAAGCTTGCATAGATGGAGTGCTCCTTATCCCTTTCTCTATTTCTTTTGTATCGTTGAACTATGCATGTATCGTTGGATGAAAGTATTGTAATATATATGGTTGGATGCCTCTATGTTGAACTTGTTATGTATGATGGAACTATGCATGTAATATATATGGTTGGATGATGAAGTTATGTGTTGGATATCTTATATGTTTGCTCTGTAATGGCCTTTTGAAATATATCTATATATGTCATATATATTTGTGATGAAAATTGTTGGATTTAATAAAAACAGATAGAAGAGCCAATATGCAGGCTCTTTGCCGTCTGCACCGACGGCAACGGGCTCTTTGCCGTCTGCCGCGGACGGCAAAGAAGACACGTGGCATCCAGCTGTGCTTCCTGGGAGCTGACCCATTTGGTCAGTTTGCCTACAGTGGCAGACGGCAAAGACTTTGCCATCAGTGGCAGACGGCAAAGAACCTGCACTTTGCCATCAGTGGTAGACGGCAAAGAACCTGCCATGTAGTGACGTGTAGATGACATCATACGGTGGACGGCAAAGACACTAGAAATTTTGCTGTCAGCGGCGGACGGCAAAGGCCTGCCGTTAGCCACTTAACGGACTGACAGCGCAATTATTGCCGTCCGCTCTCTTTGCCGTCCGCCGCAGACGGCAAAGGGCCTTTGCCGTCAGCCGCCAGGAAGCAGACGGCAAAGTAGCTGTTTACCGTAGCCTACTTTGCCGGAGCCTTTTGCCGTCCGCCGTTCATGCCTTTGCCGTCCGCCGTGGCAGACGGCAAAATAGCTGATTCCTGTAGTGTTTGGTGCCACTTGGAATCGAGCACACATGCAAACACTAAGCATAATATCTGGCCTAGATGCACATAGATAAAGTAAAGAACCAATCATGGAGCGGTATACCTTTTGATCAAACTCTTTACCATTGTCGTCGGGACCTAGATGATGTTTGGCTGGCATTGGAGTCGTGAAGCCTTTGCAGTCTTGCATCCCAAATTTCTTCAGGCAATCTTTGAGATACTTCTCTTGAGATATGAAGATGCCATTGCGTTGCTGACGTATTTGAAGACCAAGGAAGAACTTCAGCTCACCCATATCCAAACTCGTCAGTGTATTTCTGATTGGTGCAGCCGAAGATAATGTCATCCACATATATTTGGCACACAAACAATTCACCATCATATGTCTTCGTGAAGAGAGTGGGATCGAGGGAACCAGGTTTGAAGCCTTTGCTCTTCAGGAAGTATTTGAGTGTGTCATACGATACCCGAGGGGCTTGTTTGAGGCCGTACACTGCCTTGTTGAGCTTGTACACCATGTCAGGATGTTTTGGATCTTCAAAGCCAGGCGGTTGTGCAACATACACTTCTTCTTCAATCTTGCCATTGAGAAAGGCGCTCTTCACATCCATTTGATACAGAAGAATGTTATAATGATTTTCATAGGCCAGCAGTATGGGTATGGCTTCAAGTCTAGCCACAGGAGAAAATGTTTCATCAAAGTCAATCCCCTCAACTTGAGTGTACCCTTGAGCAATGAGACGAGCTTTATTTCTAACAACTTGACCATGCTCATCTTGCTTGTTGCGATATATCCATTTGGTGCCTATTATATTGTGCTTGCGAGGATCAGGATGCTTAACCAGTTCCCATACATTATTCAGCTCAAACTATTGAAGCTCTTCTTGCATAGCTTGAATCCATTCAGGTTCCATGAAGGCTTCTTCAACTTTCTTGGGTTCAGATATTGAGACGAATGCGAAGTGCCCACAGAAATTTGCTAGCTGTGTTGCCCTTGAACGAGTGAGTGGACCTGGTGCATTGATGCTATCAATTATTCTCTCAATATGTACTTCATTTGCAACACGAGGATGTACAGGACGAAGATTTTGCTCTTGCTGATCATTGTCATCGTTAGAGGGATTGTCTTCAGGCTGGGCATTGTCTTCAGGTTGATCAGGTGCGGAGATGATAAGTTCCTCTTCAGGCTGAGCTTCAGACGGTATGATTTCTCCAGTTCCCATAAGTTTGATTGATTCACTGGATGGAACTTCATCTAGCTCATTTGGCAGGTCCTCTCTTTGTGAGCCGTTCGTCACATCAAACCGCACATCCACTGTTTTAACCACTTTATAGTGAAAAAGGTTGAAGACTCTGTAGGAGTGCGAATCCTTTCCATATCCAAGCATAAAACCCTCATGTGCTTTTGGTGCAAATTTTGAAGTGTGACGTGGATCCTTGATCCAGCACCTGGCGCCAAATACTCTGAAGTAACTGATATTTGGCTTCTTGCCAGTAAGGAGCTCATAGGATGTCTTGTTCAGAAGCTTGTGAAGATAAACATGGTTGATGATATGGCATGCAGTATCAATGGCTTCCGGCCAGAATTTTCTTGGAGTCTTGTATTCATCAAGCATCATCCGGGCCATCCGAATAAGTGTTCTGTTCTTGCGTTCGACGACGCCATTCTGCTGTGGCGTGTACGGAGCTGAGAATTCATGTGTGATGCCTAAGGTATCAAGATATGTATCTAGGCCAATGTTCTTGAATTCAGTGCCATTGTCACTTCTGATGTGCTTTATCTTGGCGCCATAGTTGTTCATTGCTCGATTGGCGAAGCGTCTGAAGACATCCTGCACTTCAGTCTTGTAGAGGATTATATGCACCCAAGTATATCTTGAATAATCATAAACAATGACAAAGCCATAGAGACAAGCAGTAGTAGTAAGAGTTGAGTAATGAGTGGGACCAAAAATATCCATGTGGAGCAGTTCGAAGGGTTGAGTCGTTGTCATGATTGTCTTCGAGGGATGCTTCGCCCTCGTCATCTTTCCTGCTTCACAGGCACCGCATAAGTGATCCTTCTTGAGCTTGACGCCCTCGATGCCTATGACATGCTTCTTCCTTGCAAGGGTGTGGAGGTTCCTCATGCCAGCATGCCCTAGCCTCCGATGCCAGAGCCAGTGTTCAGAAGCTTTTGCTAGAAGACATACGGCAAGTTGTGGTCCTGCTGAGAAATCTACCACGTACAAATCATCTTTCCGATACCCTTCAAACACTAGAGACTTGTCAGATTCCATTAGAACAAGGCAACGATATTTTCCAAATATCACAATCATGCTTAAATCGCAAAGCATTGAGATAGACATTAAGTTGAAACCAAGGGATTCAACAAGCATGACTTTATCCATGTGTTGATCCTTTGAGATTGCAACTCTACCTAGACCCAATACCTTGCTTTTACCAGTGTCAGCAAATGTGATGTGACTTTTGTCAGATGGACGTAAGGTTGAGTCCATGAGAAGGCTTCGCTTCCCAGTCATGTGATTGGTACACCCACTATCAATAATCCATTCTGAAGTTGCTGGTGTCGTACCCTACAGTGCAGTTAGGGGGATAGGCTTCATGAAGAGAATTGTGAAGAAAAAACATTTGACGAACCAGTGGATTATTAAAGCTTAGATCGAGATTAGGACTGATAGGGCAAGTAGCAAGCGACTCAGGAACAAAGTACATAATAAGACCATTTGGGCATTTGATCTTGCGCCCTACAAGATGTGTAAGGTCCCCAGCAATAGTGTCAGACGATTTTGGTTTTCGGCTGGAGACCTTTCCCTGCAAAAGAGAGTTAAGCTTTCTTAGCCACCCACATCTTCAAGGGTGGCTTCGAAGCAATGAGTCTAAGTGCAGCATCTGAGAACTTTGGCTTTGGAGCCCTAGCAAAAAGTCTTGCAAGTGGACAATAGTACTCATAAGAATAAGCAGAATAGTTCTTAGTCTTATGAACATGGCGGTTTGATGAACCGCGCTCATATTCATAGGCCTGAGTATGGCTTCCCTACATTTGCATTAGTGCGACTCCGGTGAGTCCTCTATCTATATGAAGCCTTTGGGCCGTATGAAGCCTGTGGTCTGGGATTTGTCTTCTTCACTTGTGGTGTCATGACGGCATTCACAGGAAGATTCTCCAAACACCTTTTCGGCACCCAGACCTTCTTCATAGGCGGCCCATTCCTGCAGTTAGTACCAATATACCTGGCAAACACTTCACCATTCTGATTCTTAAACAGTTTATAGTTTGCATCAAAGGGTTCCTCAATAACAATGGGATTAGCACAAGTGAAGCCAGATAGGGTGGATGGATCCGCTGAAGGTTCCTTTGCAGCAACCCATGTGGTTTTGGGTTACTGCTCAGGTTTCCAGTAAGAGCCATCAGCATTCATTTTCCTTTCGAACCCAACATCCTCTTTCCTAGGGTTTCGGTTCAGGATCTGCCTTTTGAGGACATCACATAGTGTCTGATGCCCTTTGAGACTTTTGTACATCCCTGTTTCAAGCAGTGTCTTCAACCTAGCATTCTCATCAGCAATAGCAGTGGTATCCTCAGCAGAGGGGTTAGTTACCACATCAACAGTTGAAGATATTGCAATAGTAGCAGCAGTAGAACATTCAGCAACAGAAGTAGCGTTATCACGCTCAATGCATTTAAGACATGGTGGTTCAAATCCTTCCTGAGCTGAACTGATCTGTTCGGCGCAAAGTGACTCATTTTCCTTTTGAAGATCTTCATGAGCCGCTCTCAATTTCTCAAGATCTTGCTTCCTTTGAAGATAATCATAGGAAAGCCTTTCATGAGTTGTTGAGAGCGTTTCATGACGACTTTCAAGTTCCTCATACTTAACGTGAAGACTTTTTATGTCTTCAATTAAGTACTGAGATCGAGTCATTTTAGCGTCTAACAGATCATCCCTTTTGTCTAACAGTTTTTGAATGTGTTCCATAGCTTTATGTTGTTCAGTTGCAATTTAAGCAAGTGTTTTGTAGCTGGGTTTGGAACCACAATCAGAGTCATCGTCACTAGATGTTTGATAGTGAGTAGTGCGTGTGTTTACCTTGGCACCGCGTGCCATGAAGCAGTAGGAAGGAGCAGAGTAGTCCTTGTCATATTCATCGGTGTCGGTGATGAAGTCATTGTCTTCAGTGTTGAAGATGGACTTGGCAATGTATGCTGTGGCCAGACTCGCAACGCCATAATCGGACTCCTCCTCAGACTCCACCTCCGCCTCCTCAGAAGCGGAATCCTCCTCAAAATCCATTTCCTTGCCAACAAACGCACGTGCCTTGCCAGATGAGCTCTTCTTGTGTGATGAAGACTTTGAGGAAGACTTGGAAGAAGACTTTGAGTATTTCTTCTTCTTCTTGTCATCAGAGTCATACTCCTTGATCTTCTTCTTCTTGTTGTTCTCATTGTCCCACTGTGGACACTCAGAGATGTAGTGGCCAGGTTTCTTGCACTTGTGACATGTTCTCTTCTTGTAGTCATGAGCAGAAGCTTCATCATTCCTTGAGCTTGATCGTGAATACTTTCTGAAGCCTTTCTTCTTGGTGAATTTTTGGAACTTCTTCACAAGCATAGCAAGCTCCTTTCCAATGTCTTCAGGATCATCAGAACTACTGTCAGATTCTTCTTCAGATGAGGAGACAGCTTTTGCCTTCAAGGCACGAGTTCGCCCATAGTTGGGACCGTAGATGTCTCTTTTCTCAGAAAGCTGAAACTCGTGTGTGTTGAGCCTCTCAAGTATGTCAGACGGATCGAGTGTCTTGAAATCAGGACGTTCTTGAATCATTAGGGCTAGGGTGTCAAATGAACTATCAAGTGATCTCAGGAGTGTCTTGACGACTTCATGCTTGGTGATATCAGTAGCGCTGAGGGCTTGAAGCTCATTTGTGATGTCAGTGAGTCAATCAAATCTGAGCTAGACATTCTCATTGTCATTTCTCTTGAAGCGGTTGAAGAGGTTGCGAAGGACACTAATTCTCTGATCTCTCTGGGTTGAGACGCCTTCGTTGACCTTCGAGAGCCAGTCCCAGACTAGCTTAGATGTTTCCAAAGCACTCACGTGGCCATACTGTCCTTTGGTCAGATGACCATAGATGATATTCTTGGTAGTAGAGTCCAGTTGAATGAACTTCTTGACATCAGCAGCAGTGACACCTTCTCCAGCCTTGGGAACGCCGTTCTTGACGACATACCATAGGTCGACATCAATGGCTTCAAGATGCATGCACATCTTATTCTTCCAGTAGGGATATTCAGTTCCATCGAAGACGGGGCACGCGGCAGAGACTTTAATTATCCCTGCAGTCGACATAGCTAAAACTCCAGGTGGTTAAACCGAATCACACAAAACAAGGGAGTACCTTGCTCTGATACCAATTGAAAAGTGCTAGTGATCGACTAGAGGGGGGGTGAATAGGCGATTTTTAGGAAAGTCTTCAAAACATGTAAGTTTCGAAGACAAACGATAGAAATAAACCTATTACCATGCAGCGGAAGGTAGACTACACTAGGCAAACCATAGTTAAGTATTCAATGAAATGAAAGCATAATGACTAATAGCAGCTAGGCAGTAAGGATCAGGTAGGAAGATATTGTGAAGCCAATCAGAACAAGTAATCACTCAGTGAAGCCAAATGGTGATGCAATCGTACAATGACTTCACAAGGACCAACAGTAAGTAAAGGGAAGGGAAGTGAGGGAATCCTGGATTAGGGGGTGTTCGGGTAGCCGGACTATACCTTCAGCCGGACTCCTAGACTATGAAGATACAAGATTGAAGACTTCGTCCCGTGTCCGGATGGGACTTTCCTTGGCGTGGAAGGCAAGCTTGGCGATGCGGATATTCAAGATCTCCTACCATTGTAACCGACTCTATGTAACCCTAACCCTATCCAGTGTCTATATAAACCGGAGGGTTGTAGTCCGTAGGCAATCACCTCCATATACAACAATCATACCGTAGGCTAGCTTCTAGGGTTTAGCCTCCTTGATCTCGTGGTAGATCTACTCTTGTACTACCCATATCATCAATATTAATCAAGCAGGACGTAGGGTTTTACCTCCATCAAGAGGGCCCAAACCTGGGTAAAACATCGTGTTCCCTGCCTCCTATTACCATCCGGCCTAGACGCACAGTTCGGGACCCACTACCCGAGATCCGCCGGTTTTTACACCGACATTGGTGCTTTCATCGAGAGTTCCTCTGTGTCGTTGCCTTTAGGCCCGATGGCTCCTTTGATCATCAACAACGATACGGTCCAGGGTGAGACTTTTCTCCCCAGACAGATCTTCGTCTTCGGCGGCTTCGATCTGCGGGCCAATTCGCTCGGCCACCTGGAGCGGATCGAAAGCTACGCCCCTGGCTATCAAGTCAGGTTTGGAAGCTTAAACTACACGGCTGACATCCGCGGAGACTTGATCTTCGACGGGTTCGAGCCACGGCCAAGCGCGCCGCACTATTTCGAGGGGCATGATCTAGCTCTGCCTCCGGATAGTGTCCTGGAGGCCGCACACGCATCGGTTCCAACCCCTAACTCGGAGCCTATCACGCCAATCGAGGATGAGCGGTTGGGCGTCACCTCGGGGGCTTCGATCTCAAAGGCGATCGAGCCGAACGCTAGCCCCGCACTCTGCATGATCCGTGGCTCCGAGGATCCGGACTCCTTTCCGAACTCCGAACCCCCCGCGCCCCTGCCGATCGAATCCGATTGGGCGCCGATAATGGAGTTCACCGCCGCAGACATCTTTCAACATTCGCCTTTTGGCGACATCCTGAATTCTCTTAAGTCTCTCTCCTTATCAGGAGAGCCCTGGCCTAACTACGGTCAGCGAGGATGGGATACGGAAGATGAAGAAATTCAAAGCCCACCCACCACCCACTTGGTAGCCACTGTCGACAATTTAAACGACATGCTCAACTTCGACTCCGGAGACATTGACAGCATGGATGACGATGCAGGAGATACCGACGAACCAACGCCCATAGGGCATTGGACAGCCACCTCATCTCACGATGTGTACATGGTGGATACCCCTAAAGGAAGCAACAACGAGGAAAAAGGGGATGGGACAGGAGATCAACCCCCCGAAAAGCAATCAAAGCGTCGGCGTAAACGCCGACCCAAGCCCCGCCTCGACAGAAACCCAGCCATAGAGCAGGACGAGCCGGTAGACGACGAGCAGGCCTTAGAGCAACCGTCCGAACAGGGCAACACGGATAGAGAAACCGAACATCCCTCCTCCGGCAAAAACGGCATTCCGGACGACCTCACGCCGGATAAACCTATGGAGCAGAAGAATCTCCACGAGAGGCTCGTTGCAACTGCACGCAGCCTAAAAAAGCAGAAGCGGAAGCTAAAAATAGCGGAAGACGCACTCCGGATTAGATGGAGCAAAGTAATCAGTACCGCAGATAAATACGGTGACAGTCGCTGCACTAAAAGCTATCCGAAAAGAAAGCTACTTCCTGAATTCGACGAAGAGGCCCTAGAGCCCTCGCATTCAAAAAATGAGAAAGCCACACGGTCGGATAGACGATCCCATAAAGCGGCAAGCGGCGCCGCACCTAATCGGCATGCGACCCACTTAAGGATTCGCATCATGGCCCAGTCAGGTCCATTTATGGGCCAAGAAAGCAAGCTCTCGTAAGCAACGCTATGAAGCCATCATCAGAATCCGGCACACCCAAATACAGGGGCGCCGCACACCCCCTATGTTTCACCGATGAGGTCCTGGACTATGAATTTCCAGAGGGATTCAAACCCGTAAACATAGAGGCATATGATGGAACAACAGACCCTGGAGTCTGGATCGAGGATTATATCCTCCACATACACATGGCTAGAGGAGATGATCTCCACGCCATAAAATATTTACCCCTTAAGCTTAAAGGGCCAGCCCGGCATTGGCTTAAAAGCCTTCCCGAAAACACAATTGGAAGCTGGGAAGAGCTCAAGGATGCTTTCCGGGCAAACTTTCAAGGGACCTATGTCCGCCCTCCGGATGCAGATGATCTTAGTCACATAACTCAACAACCCGGAGAATCGGCTCGGTAGTTCTGGAATAGATTCCTCATTAAAAAGAATCAGATAGTCGACTGTCCGGACGCCAAAGCCTTAGCAGCTTTCAGGCATAACGTCCGAGACGAATGGCTCGCCAGACACCTCGGCCAAGAAAAGCCAAGAACAATGGCCGCACTAACAAGCCTCATGACCCGCTTTTGTGCAGGGGAGGACAGCTGGTTGGCAAGGTGCAGCCCCAGTGACCCAAGTACATCCGAAACTAGGGATGGAAATGGAAAACCACGACGCAACAAGGACTGTCGCTGGACCAAGGACAAAAGTCCGAAGAGCACGACAGTCAATGCCGGATTCAAAGGCTCACGACAAAATCTGGCAAAATTGCCCCCACAGGATAACAGGGACGATCCATCCAACCTAAATAAAATCCTGGACAGGATATGTCAGATACACAGTACTCCCGGGAAGCCTGCTAACCATACCCACAAAGACTGTTGGGTTTTCAAACAATCCGGCAGACTCAATGCCGAACACAAGGGGCTCGACACACCAAGCGAAGACGAGGACGAACCCCAAAAGCAGAGCACCAGGAAACAAAAGAACTTCCCACAAGAAGTAAAAACAGTGAACTCACTTCACATAACAAAACGCGCGGCACCGGTAAAGGTACGCACCACACGGCCCATCCCCAAAGGGTCCTGCCACTGGTTGTCAAAACCAATCATCTTCGATCAGCTAGATTATTCTAGAAATATCAAGAATGTAGGCTGGACTGCCTTGATACTTGACCCAATAATTGGCGGACTCCAGTTTTCAAATGTCCTTATGGACGGCGGCAGTGGACTAAACCTGATATATCAGGATACAATCCAGCACATGGGGATAAACCCAGCAAGAATCCGCCGCAGCAAAACCTCCTTTTAAGGGGTAATACCTGGTCCGGACACCCATTGTATGGGTTTTCTCCGGCTCGAAGTCATATTCGGCTCTGCCGATAACTTCCGCCGTGAAAAGCTGACCTTCCATATCGTCCCGTTCTCAAGTCGCTATCAACCACTACTGGGACGCGAAGCTTTCGCTCGCTTTAACGCAATACCGCATTATGCATCTCTTACGCTTAAGATGCCTAGTCCACGAGGCATCATCTCTTTGAAGGGGAAGCACTAAAGTGCGCCTCCCCAAGCGGAGGACTATGCGGCCACTTTGACAGCCCCACAGCAAAATGGCCTCACCGGCCAAAAAACTTCGAAATAGGTCATTCAAGACCACGAACGCGGATAGACGAGTTCGGTGCAAAATCATCATTGATGCAGGCCTATAGGCCACATACCCCCGCACTAGGGGCTCCATGCATATACAATAAGAGACAATAAAGCTCAATTTTATATATTTTACTTTATACTTTGTTTATTTTAAACTTTTGTTCGGCACGACCTATTTTTCAACTCAGTTTCTCTCTTTTACAGATGAACATCGTGCGGCGCCCGTCCAGGATACGGCACAACGGAGACACAGGCGCAGACGTGCAGTAGGGACCCGTCCTAAAGGATTCTTTTTAGATTAAGACCCTGCGTAAACCTTTTTTACTGTCTCTTGTTGCTACACATCCCCTGGTTTTTTCTGATATAACCAAGGAGGAGGCTGGCGTCTTGGCATCTGGCCACGTCAGAATTTTTGCACGTACCTGGACACTAGGGGCTTTTTTAATAGAGAGTGTTGTTTCGCCCGCACTCATAAAGACCGAACACCTTAGGGAGTGTTCGGCGTCGCGAGTTTTGGCATTATATACATCGGCTCCGAATCATGTCTTTGGTCAAATGTTGGGTTGCCCGGCTCCTGAGTTCGGCTACCTTACGTTCCGCTCTATCGGCTAAGGTAGCACCAGGAGAACTACTGCGATTGTGCCCCGGTTCGGCCGGGCGAAGCACCTCAGTAGACAAAGCCGAAAACTGACTGTCATGATGTAGCGTGAGACTGGTCAGCCACTCGATGACCTATCAGAATCTATCGGATTCCTTCGCTTTAACGAAGGGCCGCTTCTCGGTCAGGCACATACGCGCCCCGAACTCGGGCGAGCACAGTCGCCACCAAGGGGCTACCTAAATAGCCTCACTGTCAAGCTCCTATGGCTAAGTGAAAGTGTTAAAGCATTATAGTCCGGTCGCCTGGCCCGCTGCGCTATCACCTCCTTTGTAGGACCAAGACGTTGGGTTAAGTGTGAAAATGCGTCTTCTGCGAGCACCCCCACACTATGTGCGTGGGGGCTAAAGCCAACGACTGCCATCTTTCAGATTTTGTATTATATATATATATATCTTAAAACAGCCGCACAGGAGGTGTTCCCAATACTTGAAGGCACAAGTATAAAAAGGCCACTACAGTTTATCAAAATATTACTTTATAATTACATATGCTATCATAACATAGCATCTTTCGAGCACTGCGTCTCTATTACACGAGCGCCTTCAAGGACTTCCTGAAAATAGTGCTCAGAGGGTACTCGGCTTTTGTCTGAATCTCGGGACGCAACAATGGTGGTCTCCATCTCTGCCCAGTATGTCTTGACACGGGCAAGAGCCATCCTTGCGCCCTCTATGCATGCTGACCTCTTCATTGCATTAATACGCGACACCACGTCAAGGAATTGCTGCACCAAGCTGAAATAACTCTTCGGCTTCGATCTCCCCGGCCACAGATGACCCATGACATACTTCATGGCGAGTCCGGACAACCTATTCAGTTCGGCCCATTGAGCCAAACGATCGTCCACTGCCAGCGGACGCTCTGGATTGTGAAACTGCGACCAGAAAAGCTTTTCCACTTCGCGATCTTTCTGATCTCGAAAGTGTTCGGTTGCATCAACAGCACTCGCTGCCAAATCCAGATAGGTATCCTCCACGCTCCACATCCGGTCCAACGGAGCAAACTTCGGATCGCAAAATTTCCTTCGCAGCATAAAGGGCTTTCCAGCCACAATCTGTTCGGCCTGACGCAGCTCCTCCTTCGCAGCTCTCATCGCAGAGCATGCGTCCTTGGCATTGGCAACGGCCTTCTCTAAGTCCGTCTGTTTCGCCTGGTCTTCTTTCTCAAGAAGTCTGCAACGGTCTGCAGCACTCTTTAACTTTTCGGCCATCTCTTCCTTGCTTCGGCAATGAGCAGCCTGTTCGGCTCTCAGCTCTTCAAGGGCTTTCTTGGCAGCCGCATCACTTTCTCTGGCTTGTTCTTTAGCTCGGGCAAGTTCTGCCCTAAGACTCTCCACGACGGCCGCACCATTTGCGTCAAGCACACACATCGTAAGACACTGGCATAAAACTCTTCTTACCTGACGCCGCCCGAGGAATTACATACCTTGAGCCTCATCAAGTCGCTTGTTGACAAGCGCGATGTCGGCATTTGCCACGTCCAGTTGCCGCTTTAGTTCGGCAAAATCATCAGTTCGGCTTGATTCCGGACACCCCGCCGCCTACATTCAAAGGAGACATCTTAGACCTGGGATTATGATCCTCCGCGTGCCGTCATTTCTTGACAACGCGCAGAGTCTCAGGGGCTACTATCTACACAGGGCGCATCTTATTCATGCGCAACTGACAAAAGTGTACATTATCTAATGTACCTCAAAACCCGTCAGTAAACTTTTGACGGCCTCATGCAATCCGCTCTCTGCGGATGAGATCCTTTCAATCACCGTGCCCATCAATGCACGGTGCTCCTCCGAGATAGAAGCTTGCCCCAGCAGAATCTTTAGCTCCTCCGACCGAGCACCAGACGGTGCCGGACTTGTCCCATGACCTCTTTCGAAGGCCGGACACGGAGAACCTCGGGGGGCCACATAGCTATCTTCCGCCCCTGCCGGATTCAGAGAAACCCTCCGCGACGACGCCTCAGGGTCGCCCGCCTCGCTAGGTGGCACGGCAGGGGGAGGCGTCCCTCTCTCCATCATCTCCGGAAGGAGATCCCCCGAAGACGAGCTCTGCTGAGAAGGGCTGAGGTCCGAGCTACAAGGTAAAAATTCGGTTAATCTTCTCAGATCTAAATCAAGGATTTCCCTCATCCCTCAAAAGAAAAATCTTTCTCTACTTACGGCTCGCTGGAGGGCTGATCCCCTTGAGGGCGTAGTCCGGCCGAGGAACTCCCCGGCGTCGGACCCTCTGACGAGGATTTTCCCCCCGCTTCGAGGCCATGGTTTCCGGGTCGTCAGAGGCGGCTCTCTTCTTCCCCTTAGGAGAGGAATTGTCGGTTCCTCCCTTCGGAGCAGCCTCCTTCGAGGAGGCCATAGTTTCCTTGTCCTCCCCCTTGCTTCCCTCCAAAGGCATTATCTCCAGCATCCTGACCAGCACGGGATCCGGCCTGGTTTCGGGAAGGGGAGCCGGACACCTGATCATCTTTGCCTTCGCTATCCACTCCTGTTTAAAAGGACGGCTCTTTTAGGGGCAAGTTTATGAAAATTATACGGATAGAAGGTCCGGGCACAAGGTTGCTTACTTGAGCATCCGGGCGATTGCAGCTTAGGCCTGCGTCCTCAGTTAAATCCGGACACGTCTCTCGTGATTCGAAGAACAGTTTATACATCTCCACGGGCGTTGCGCCCATGAAATTCTGGAGAGCTCGCGGTCCCTCTGGATTAAACTCCCACAGGTGAAGGGAGCGACGTTTGCCGGGTAATATTCGGCAAATCAGCATGACCTGCGTCACCTTGACCAGACTGAGGTCTCCTTCCAAGAGATCCTTAATGCGGCCCTGTAACAAGGGCACGTCTTTGGGCAAACCCCAATCTAACCCTCTGTTAACCCATGATGCTAGCCGTGGTGGGGGACCCAAGCAAAAGGCAGGAAGCGCCACCCACTTGGTGCTCCAGGGAGTGGTGATATAAAACCACTCTCGTTGCCACAAGCCTAGCTCCTCTTGAAAAGAGCCCTCGGGCCATGGAGCATCAGCATTTTTGCTTATAACAGCGCCTCCGCACTCTGCGTGCCGTCCCTTGATCATCTTCGGCTCCACTTTGAAAGTCTTGAGCCATAATCCGAAGTGAGGGGTAACACGGAGGAACGCTTCGCATACAACGATAAACGAGGAGATATGGAGGATGGACTCCAGAGCTAAGTCGTGAAATTCCAGCCCGTAATAAAACAGCAGTCCCCTCACAAAGGGATCCATCGGGAAGCCTAACCCCCGAAGGAAGTGAGACACGAACACTACGCTCTCACCGGGCTGGGGACTGGGGATAGCCTGCCTTTGAGCAGGCAACCTGTGCGAAATTTCAGCGGCCAAGCACTTAGCCTCTCTCAACTTTAGCACGTCCTCCTCTGTGACGGAGGAGGGCATCCATCGGCCTTGAAGGTCGGAACCGGACATTGCCGAAGGGTCTGAGGCGCCCGGAATCTGGAGCCTAGGGTGTTGGAACTTGAGGCGACGGGCGAACTTGTTTTGGGATTGGAGAAAAGGAGTAAGGCCCTGGTCTCTTTATAAGAGGTTGAATACCAGGGGCCCTCCCCGTAACCGTTTGGGACTCGCCTTTAATCGAGAAAACATGCTAACGGGCACGATTGGGTTACCCACGTCTGTATTGATGAGAATCCCGCAAAAGTGGGGCACACGATCTCTGCTTTGACAAGATGTGCCAAGGAAACTGCCTCGCAAAACACGCTGAGGTGGAAAAGTGAAAACGATTCGAGTGAAGGACTTGGCTGTAGTGTAATGACGCACTACGGAATACGTCAGTAGATTTGATTTGTGTTAATATTATTCTCTCTATGGCAATATGTGGAAGCTTATTTTGCAGAGCCGGACACTACTCTTGGTGTTTACAATCTTCTATGAAGGACTTGGAGGAGGAACCCGCCTTGCAATGCCGAAGATAATTTGTGCGCCGGACTCGTCGTCATTGAAGCCTGGTTCAGGGGCTACTGAGGGAGTCCTGGATTAGGGGGTGTTTGGGTAGCCGGACTATACCTTCAGCCGGACTCCTGGACTATGAAGATACAAGATTGAAGACTTCGTCCCGTGTCCGAATGGGATTTTCCTTGGCATGGAAGGCAAGCTTGGCGATGCGGATATTCAAGATCTCCTACCATTGTAACCGACTCTATGTAACCCTAACCCTATCTGGTGTCTATATAAACCGGAGGGTTGTAGTCCGTAGGCAATCAACTCCATATACAAAAATCATACCGTAGGCTAGCTTCTAGGGTTTAGCCTCCTTGATCTCGTGGTAGATCTACTCTTGTACTACCCATATCATCAATATTAATCAAGCAGGACGTAGGGTTTTACCTCCATCAAGAGGGCCCGAACCTGGGTAAAACATCGTGTTCCCTGCCTCCTGTTACCATCCGGCCTAGACGCACAATTCGGGACCCACTACTCGAGATCCGCCGGTTTTGACACCGACAGGAAGTATGAAACCAGTGACTTGTTGAAGACAATGATTTGTTGGACCAGTTCCAGTTGCTGTGACAACTGTACGTCTGGTTAGAGAGGCTGAGATTCAACTCAGAAGACCTCATCTTCACCTTATTCCCCTTGAGCTAAGGACACCCAGTCCTTGCCCAATCACTCTGGTAAGTCTTCAAGGTAGACTTCCAAACCTTCACAGACTTCGTTCACCGGCGATCCACAATGACTCTTGGATGCTCAGAACGCGACGCCTAACCGGCTGGAGGATTCGCAGTCCTCAAGTGTAATAAGTCTTCAGATCACACAGACAGGAAGACTTAAGTGATGCCTAACACTCTTTGGCTCTGGGTGGTTAGGGCTTTATCCTCGCAAGGAATTCTCTCTCAAAGGCTTCGAGGTGGGTTGCTATAGAGACAAAAGCCGTGCTTTAACTTTGAGCAGCCAACCGTTTATGGTTGTAGGGGGTGGGCTATTTTTAGCCACTAGGCAACTCGACCTGATTTGTCCGAAATGACCCTAGGTCACTAAGGAACTGACATGTGTTCCAACGGTCAGATTTCAAACACACACGGCAACTTCACTTGGGCTACAAGAAAAGCTGACTTATCCAACTCTGGACAAGATTTTCTCTCATAGTCTTCACTCGAAGACATAGGATTTTGAGAAAATTCCTTATTTGACACTATCTTAAAATCTGCTTCCTTATTTGACACTGGAAAAGTTTTTCTTCTTTATTTGACACAAGTTCTAAATTTTATTCCCTATATGACATTTTCGTCCATTTTAAGCCTAAATGACACCTGAAAAGACTCTTTTGCCCCTCATGTGGTATGTGTGTGGGGGGCAATAGCGCACACACGCAGCATCAGTGCGAAAGCAGAAGCACACACGCATCGACACATACACATGCACCAACACACACGCACGCGCACACACACGCACGCGCGCGTGCACACACACACACACGCACACACACACGCAGCAACACACACGCACGCAGCACACACCCACATACACACACGCAGCAGCACACACCCACATACACACACACGCAGCAGCACACACGCAGGCAACACATAGGCACGCAACAACACACACACGCGCGCACGTACACACGCAGTAGCAAACACACACGCAGCAGCACACATGCAGCAGCAGCACACATGTGCGCCTGCACCCACACACGCAACAGCACACGCATGCGCGCACACATACCACATGAGGGGCAAAATCGTCTTTTCAGGTGTCATTTAGACTCAAAATGAACGGAAGTGTTGTATAGGGAATAAAATTTAGGACTAGTGTCAAATAGGGAAGAAAAACTTTTCCAGTGTCAAATAAGGAACCAGATTTTAAGACAGTGTCAAATAAGGAATTTTCTCTAGGATTTTGGTTAAGCATCACTTCAGTCATTCTAACTGGTTCTCTTGGACCCTACTTAACAGTACGGTGGTTCCTATGACTCAACAAAGAAAAACACAGAACGACGAAACTGCTAAGTCTTTGCGCTCCATAGTCTTCACGCGATGTCTTCTCTTGTCATAGTCTTCAATGTGAATGTCTTCACATACCACCTTTGACTTCAATGTCTTCATACATTTTTAGGGGACATCTCTGGTAGGAAAACCGAATCAATGAGGGACTTCTACCTGTGTTATCCTGCAATTCTCACAAACACATTAGTCCCTCAACTAGGTCTGTCGTCAATACTCCAAAACCAACTAGGGGTGGCATTAGATGCACTTACATTCCACTCTGCAACCCTCGCAGCGGCGTTGGGGCGGCACAACACCTTCTCTAGGGGGTATGCGGAGACGACGTGATGGGGTGGCCTGGAAATAATGACACATTTTCCTTGAAGCGACGCGGAGCGTGAGCATGAGCTTCTGCTACACGAGCTAGCGTGCGCACATCCTGCGGCACTGTACTGACAAAGTGCACCGGATGCTCGACAAGGGCGCATGTCGAAGCTTGGAGGAGCGGCGATGGACGGGACGGGCCTCGCCCCCGATATAGTGGAGGGACACCTAAGCCTCGCATTTTATGCGCTTTGTCCTGTAATGCCAAGATAACCTCGCAACACCGTTGCCTTTCCACCTCCTGTGTGCCACTGTGGCAACCCCTTTTTTCTATAAACGGGGGCCCAAGGCGACGAGGAGACGCCTTCCTGAGGAGGCGAAGGCTGCGCGCCTCCCCGTGGATCACTCGGTTTTGCGCTTGCTCTGGCGTGCTCCTCCCGGACCGCCACGAGTGTTGTGCCAGCTGAGTGGGGGTTGGCCGCCTGGTAGAGCACCAGGGGCTCACGAAGACGAGGTGCCACCATGACAGGTGGGATGGTGAGGTATCTCTTGAGGTCTTCGATGGGTGCCTCAGCTTCTGGGATCCATTCGAAAGGGCCCTTCCTCTTCATCAACTTGAAGAAAGGGAGGGCGCGCTCGCCAAGCTTGGATATGAAGCGCCCCAAGGAGGTCATGCAGCCCGTGAGCTTCTGCATCTCTTTGAGAGTCTAAGGAGAGCTCATCCTTTCTATTGCCTTGATCTTCTCGGGATTAGCCTCGATTCCTCTTTGTGATACCAAGAAGCCCAGTAGCTTGCCGGACGGAATCCTGAACATGCACTTCTCTGGTTTGAGCCTTAGGTTCACCTTGCGGATATTGGCAAACATCTCCTCTAGGTCTTCGATCAGGGTCCTCGCCTCCCGTGCCTTGACCACGATGTCATCGACGTACGCCTCCACATTTCTCCCCAGTTGTGGCCCCAACATGATGTTGCAGGGACCCCGACTCATAAGTGGTGATCACCGAATGCGCGTGTACAGTGATCCTATAGATCAATGCTTACTGAACACACAAAAGCTGGATAACAAGAGTCTTACATCCATATATACCAACATACACAAATTATGACCATTATGGTCAAGTCTTACATAGACAAAGCCTCAAGGGATGAATACCAAATAACTTAAGCAACGGAAATCTTCGTTGATAAGTAGAACCCATGCCATCTGCCTTAAACCTACGGGCATTTTGACTGGGAAAGCATCCTAGTTCGCATGTTCATCTCCAAAGAATTCTTCTTCGAACTCCTATTCTTCCATGCCTGGCCAATTAAATAACCAGTGGCAAGCCAATGAGTACTTTGAATGTAATCGCAAGCAACCCATGTTTTGGATCAAAGTAACAAAGAATGGTGTAACAACAAGTAAGCAACATAGCATCAAGATAGTTTGAGTGACCTATCATCTTGTAAAATATGCTTCAACGAACTCTAGTAAC
Source organism: Triticum urartu (assembly GCF_003073215.2). Classification (NCBI taxonomy): domain Eukaryota; kingdom Viridiplantae; phylum Streptophyta; class Magnoliopsida; order Poales; family Poaceae; genus Triticum; species Triticum urartu. Next base: position 274,164,220 of record NC_053024.1, on the reverse strand, counting down.
CATGAGAACGGGTTATAGATATCAACGTAATGGAGTTTGGATCAATGCTATCTCATTCTACCTGTCAACTCCATTGCCTTGACTCAAATGGTTCTCAATCATACACACATGTACCAAGTTTGTAAAATTTCTGGACATAGTTTAAGTAGCACCACCCAACTGTCCATGACCGTGGACACGGCTAATCAAATAGTTTGACACTCTGCAGAGGTTGCAGACTTTGCCCACAAGATCTGGGAAGCTTTCGTGTCATCCACGATCTCGCTGTACCTCAAGTACTCAGGGGAAGCACTCGATCATTATCTTTCCCTAGAAGACACTAACATAATGTCCACTCGTTGGTACATGGCCCTCGTGTATAAGCAAAGATCATGGGACTCTGCCCGTTCTCATATTATCACGCATACACGAAGGGGCCAACAATGTGTCCAGTGCCCTGTGAAAACAGTTATGGCCGCCTATCCGAGCATGACCCCATCCCGAGAGTGACCTCATGTCACCCCCGTCACTAGTAACGTGGGCACCATGCTAGTATCGACCTAGGTAATGAATAACGCCCAGTCCCATAAGGGGTAGTGTCATGGAGTTGACACGGCAGATGTCCTAGAGCAAGGACTTAGTCGTAGGGCCATCGCACTAGGAAGCTTAAAGGGGTTAATCGGGACAAGGGACACACTAGAGAGTTTTTATACTAGCTCGGCCCCTTATGATGAGTAAAAGCCTACGTCTAGTTGGGATTGGTATTGCTGAAGTTTCGATCTCCAAGGGGCTCAATTCGCCGGCTTGGTTATCGATTTGGTTGTTTCTTCACCTAAGCCGCCACCGGGTCATCCCCTTATATACATGGGTTGATGCCTGGTGGCCTACAGAGTCCCGGCCGGCTCATAACCATGTCCGGCTCGGTGACTTCCTTTGCATGCCTTTCTTTACAAGTCTTTCCTTACATACGACAGTTTACAATATCGGGCCTTAAGCCGGCCCCAGGCCTTTGGGCCTTCTATATGTTTAATAAACTATCATCTTGAATGTATATTGGGATACTTATGTAACCCGCCATTAGGGTTGCCCCGGCCCCTCCTGGGCGGGTCATACTGGTAGTAGTATCCCCAACATGAGGACCCATGTTGACTTTGAACTTTGTTCTTTGTCAATCTTCAATACTTAGATGAAATCCGTCCTCTGTCTGAAAACTTCTGTAACCTGCCGTGACGTCATCTTTTGAAAACACAAAAAACTTTCATGATGTCATCATCCAACCGATCTTTTATCTTTAATGCTTCCCGAGAATCGAGGCGTCTATATAGCTGGATAACCATTATTTGGTTCTCCCTTGATTTTCGCGCCCATCTGTTCGCATCTGCCCTTATAAATAGGCATGCGGCCGGTTTTTCTCATTCTCTTCTCTTCTTCATCTTCTTCATCTCGCAGTCTCCGCTGCTGCTCGAGCTCCGCCGCCGCCGCAACTCTCATCGTCGTCCTCGAGCTTTGGCCGCTGCATCACCCTGCACTGTCCAGATAAAAGGCGATGACCCTCCGCAGCAAATCCACATCCGTAAGTCTTGCTTTCTCAAACTTTTTAGATCTACATTAGGGCTTGCGGGTTCATTGTTGTTCTTCTCTGTTCCTCATGAACTTTCTTGATAGTTCTTCCTCCGCAGCCTCTCTTGATCCAAAAAGGAGATGCAACTTGCGCGGTAGTTGTTTTGCATTCATTTTTGATAGCAGTAGATCCCTTTTTCCTATATAGATGCTTTGTTATAGCCGACGAACTCATCTGTACTAGATTTTTAGGTCTAGAAAATTTTCTTTTGGGGACAACCATTTGATCCAAAATAATAATGATAGCTTGGTGAAACTTGTTTATGCCAACACTTAGCTGAATCTGCTTTCTGAGAAAATCTATGGTCATGGTGGTTTACCACTCCGGCTTTCTTTTCCTTATATATCATTAGCCCTTAGTTAATCCGCCGTTACTTGTTTTACATCTTCAACCTTTAACTGTTAATTTTGTCGTAAACTGAACGGGCATGTTGTTTCCCCTTTTTTTCAGTCCCTTGCACGTCATGCCGTCGAAGACACCCAACATCTGCAATTGGGTCCCCTCAACCATAACTGAGGATCGCTTAAAAGAGTTCTTCCTCATTGGGTTTTTGCCCTCAAAAAGCATCATGTCTTATCATGCTCCTGACCCGGCAGAATAACGACCCAATCCAAAAGACGGCAAAGTGATCGTCTTTACTGACCACATGAACCGTGGCTTCTCAGCGCCCGGTTCAAAGTTTTTTAGAGAAGTTCTTCACTTTTTCAAACTCCATCCTCAGGATATTGGGCCTAATTCCATATCCAATATTTGTAACTTCCAAGTGCTCTGTGAGGTATATCTTCAGCAAGAGCCAACTGTGGAGCTATTTAGAGAATACTTCTATCTGAACCGGCAGAACGAGGCCTTAGTTTAGAGCTTGGAGGCATCTCAATTCAGCGCCGGTAGGGTGCTGTCTTCCCTCTCATAGTTTTACCAAGTCACCCAAAAGACTGGAATCAAACTTGGTTTTACTGTCAGGACATCTCACCCGCCAACGAGAAGCCACTGCCAGGTTACCGCCCCGATCGTCTTGACTCCAAGTTCACACTGCCAGATAAACTTACCGTTGCTGAATGCAAGAAGCTGCTTCCATCTATTAGAAGAATCAACGGTTTGTTGGGGAACGGTTTAACCGGAGTCGATCTAACCCGCTGCTGGATCTCATGGCGGATTATCCCATTAAGCCGTCATTCAAAATTGATGTACGAATACGGTGGAGACCCGGACGACTCTCTCCATCATTCCCTGGTTCAACGAACTGAGGAGGACATTGTCTCAATGTCAAACCTTCTGGTGAATGAGAAGTATGAAGATTGCAGTGTTGTTGGGTTAAATCCCTTCTATAAACTTAACCCGGTACCAGAAGTAAGGATATTCTGATTCTTTTTTCCTTTGTATTTTGTCCAGCCATATTGTTTATCACTGATCCTTCCTCTTGTCTTTGTAGGCCAACTCTGACTTTTGGAAAGTGAAATATGATCACGAAGCTGCCAAGAAGGCGAAACTCGCCGCCATGAACGCCAAGAAATCGACCCGGAGATCAAAGAAGAAGAAGAAGAAGAAGAAGACCACTGCTGAAGATTTGATGAAACTTGATGATACATTTGACTCGGAGGTAGCCCTTGATTCCCTTGGCCAATTTTTTAACAATCTTATTGACACTGATCCTTACCAGGATGACACTGGGGCCAGTCAGGCAGGGGAAGCAGAGGTAACTATCATTTCCTCTGACTCAGAGCCCTTACCAAGACACAAAGTTCGACGAGTGATCCGTAAAGTAAGGTTTTCTAACCCCTTAGCTCACTTGGATCCCAACTTTCATTTGAAAAAGCAGCAACATGAAAGCTGCCGTGAAGTTGGGATTGAAGATGAACCGGCTGTCTTCCTTCAACAGACCCCTCGGAAATGCCCGAACGATGTTTACTTATTACTATTTTTAACTCGTTTTAATGAATCCTGCTCCTTGTATTTCTTTTAACTCTTTTATTTTATCCTTTTAGGAGGTGTCTCGTTCCTCAGGAGACTCATCACAAACACAATTTCCGGCTTTCAAGACTGCTCCTGGGTAATCAGAAATCCTCCTTTCTTCTAGGTTCCTCAATTGTATCTTTATGCTGACAATCCTGCAATATTTTTCCTTAGTGGTCAGGCTAAATCTAAGAAGACGAAGGTGGCTAAACCGGCGGAAGACCCGCCAGTGCTAGCATCTGAACCGGCTAGGTAGCCTTCTCCATTGGCTAACGCTCCAGAACACCCGCCTATTGACAATGAGGCAAACCCTCATGAGCTGACTTTTGACGAAGCCATTATGAATCCTTCTACAGTTGCGCCGTCAAGCTCAACCAACACGCCGTCTCCACCTGCTCAAGATGTTCAAATTACCGGGAGCCGCTTTGTTGAGCCGGGGAACCCAACAGTGCTGGCTTGGTGCACAGCAAAGGAAGAAGCATTGGAGAGGCAGAAGGTTCGCTTTGATGTTGCCAACTATGACCGTCTCAATGTCAGTGATATCTTATCCGGCTATCTCAGTCATGTACACTCCAGTCGTGAGTCTGAGATCGAGATGGTCAAGCAGCTTTAGTTGAAGTATGAGGTACGTTGTTTCCGGTTTACTAATATTCCTTCAGACCCCAAGTCTTCAGATTATGAGAGAAATGGAATAACCTGTAGACTTAAAATATAGGCCGAGACTTTTACGTCTGAATCTTTGCCTGATATTGATAGAACAAAAACTTCACCCATAGTCCCCAAGGACCGGTTTATTTTGATCATTAATGAATCAGTACTTTAGAATTTAAAACCGTCTTCAAAGTACTTAACACTCTAGTTTAACCTTGATAAACTTGCTGAACTGCGTACATTAGCCCCCAAGTGCCAAGTGCTTTTATTTTGTAAGGGACTTCGGACTTTAAATATGATTGTAGAGTCGTAAAAATTTGATTTGGCATACATTAGCCCCCAAGTGTCAAGTGGTTTATTCATAAAGTACTTGAGACTTGAATCTTGAATTTGGATATTTGAATTTGAAACCAAGCCTTGATTTATCTGAACGTTTCACAAAATGCCTTGTCTGAATTGAACTCTCAATTGTCGAACACAAAGACCCGACTAGCGAGTCAGGAGTCAGAAATCAAATCTTCCACCTCCAAACTGTAAATGAGCCTTTTTGCAACGGAAAATTTGAAGACCAGCTTTGCAGCCAAGGAGAAGGTTTGGGAAAATGAGAAAACACTTCTGACCCGACGAGCTGAGACAGCCGAAACAGCTCTGAAAGAAATTTCAACAGAGCTGAACGGTTTAAAGGGCCGGGTGTCTCAGATGGTCGCTGCTATCTTTGGTAAGCTGCCTGATTTGACCTTTCATATAATTTTTGCCAAACTGGAGTACAATCCGCCAACTGACTCTGTTAAAAATATATGCAGGTCCGCGAAGTAAAAATCTGAGCCAAGACCCGTTGATTAAACTGAAGGTAGTATACACTTTAGTTGAACAATTGTATATCGGCGCACAACGGGCTCTGGCTGCCATCTCTCCTGCTAATCAAGGACCTAACCGGCATAGCGACGTCCTGAAGAAGCTGTCCATCCTTCCTGCCAGGTTCCAAGAGGTAAAACGCTCCTGCGCACGAGCCAGAGCTTTGACTGCCCTAAGCCGCTCCAAGGCTTGGGTGCCAGACCTAGACCCAGCAGACGTGGCAAGGGGCTATCCTACCGTGAAGGAGGACGGGTCTCCCTTTGATCAGGATGACTTCATAGCCTGCGTTCGTGAAGTTCGGCCTCAGGCGCTAGTCTTGGAGATGACACCAATGTGGACAAGTACCAGCTGGGTTTTGATAGTGAAAATAAGAAGATGGCCCCTCCCTCATATAAAGTAACAAACTTGATCCCACCAGTGAGAGAAGATACATTTGCCCTGGAGGTTGACCCGGTCGGCCTGATTGACGATGAAGCCGAATTTGTCGCCATGAACGGCTTTGATTGGTCAAAACCCAACTTCCAGCAGACTCAAGATGGTGAACCGGTGAGGGAGGGACAATGATCATCTTCATGGGCTTATAAAGCCTTGTAATAACTTAGCTGTTAAAACACCGCATGTTTGCTTGTGCCATCGCGCATAAAATACTTATATGTGAATCTGTGTTTCCAGATGCCAATGTTTAATGCTTGCTTATGCATCGTTTAACACTTGTCTCTGCAATGTTTGAACTCTGTTCCTGTAAATATAAAGAAAAGACTGGCATGGCGGTTTAGACCCAAGCGGTTTTAAACACCTAACGGAGAGCCAATATATTTACCTCGATAAGAGCAGAGACAAATACAAATAAAAGATAAGGTAAGTATGTATAATTAATGACCTTGATCCTTAGATCACCGGGTTTAATAATCCGGGTGGTGAACTTGATAATTCAATATGTATGAAAAGTAAATACTTCTTAAATACTCAATGATCATCATATCTTAGTAGCTCGTACCTTTGGATCCTTGAGCCACCTGCTTGAATAACCCGGGCGGCTGAGTTGTTCAACAATTGAGTCAGTGAAGAAAACCAGGCTATCTTATTTGTAATATTGAAACAACAAAAGCTAAAAGGCAAGCAACAGATAATAAACATAATTTTAACTATGTATTTAAAAAGCTGGGGGTTTCTGATTCGAATGCAATCAGTAAACCGGACCAAAGGGGTTAAGCTAAGGTTCTAATACGACCATATAGCCCCCAGTGGCTTTGGCGTTGCGCCGATCAAGAGGGTACCGACAGCTATGTTCTCTTTGGTTCGAATACGACCTATGTTTGAACAGGAAGCCCCCAAATGACCTTGAGAGGTTTTTAACGACCCTGATTCGAATACTATCCAAGTCGGACTCAAAAGGGGTTAAGCTATGATTCAGATACGATCAAGAAGCCCCCAAGTGAGTTTGGCCTTGAACCGATCAAGAGGGTTACGACAGCTATGTTCTCTTTTGTTCGAATACGACCTATGTTTGAACAGGAAGCCCCCAAATGACCTTGAGATTTGCATCTAGATTCGGATACATCATAAGCCGGACCAAAAAGGTTAAACTTGATTCAAATATGATCAGCTCCTTAATAGTCATTTGTTAGTAAGAAATAATAAAGATGTATAATCTGTGAAAAGAAAAGAGACCGATGGTCTTCCTTTATTGCTTATCATAGTATATACAACGTGAACGTATGTACATGTTGAGAGTCGGTGGCTCAGGGGTAATATGGCCGAAGTTGAGCAATGTTCCAGGGCCGGCGGGTCTCCTCTTCCGACTTACGTGAGTCTGCATGCTCTCGAACGTCAATGAGGTAGTATGCACACATTGTTTAAATTTTTACTGACCACAAAAGGGTACTTCCCAAGGTGGGGATAACTTGTGTGCATCTAAAAGATCCTGGATGAGCCGGAGCAACTAGTCGCCTTCCTGAAAAGTCCTGGACTTAACCCGGCGGCTGTGATAACGACGTAGGTCCTGCTGATAAATTGCTGACCACGTCGCTGCTAAGTCTCTTTTTTCATCCAACAAGTCAAGCGCATCCTGTCTGTGCTTTTCATTGTAGCTTCAACATAAGCCGCCACACGGGGCGAGTCATGACGGATGTCACTAGGCAATAACTGTTTTTTCATAAACCATGAAGAAGGGTGTGTAACCCATAGACCTGTTGGGCGTAGTATTGATGCTCCATAGCACCGAGGGAACTCCTCTACCCAACAACCCGACGTTCGCTGTAAAGGAACCATAAGCCGGGGTTTTAGCCCTTTCAGAATTTCCTGATTGGCTCTCTCAGCTTGACCATTGGATTGAGTAATGAGCTACAGAAGAAACATCAAGGCGGATGTGCTCTCGCTAGCAAAACACTTCCATAGCCCGCCTGAGACAGATTAGTGCCATTGTTGTGATAATGCTGTGTGGAAAACCGAAACGGAATATTACTTTTTTCATGAACTGAACCGTCGTGGCTGCATCACACTTACTCACACGCTCTGCCTCAACCCACTTAGTAAACTTATCAACTGCCACTAAGAGATGTGTCTTTTTATCCTTAGACCTTTTGAAAGGTCCCACCATGTCAATCCCCCAAACCGCAAACGGCCAAGTGATTGGAATCATCCAGAGCTCTTGAGCCGGCACATGCGCTCGTCGTGCAAATTTTTGACATCCATCACATCTACTGACCAGATCTTCTGCATCAGCGTGAGCCGCCAACCAGTAAAAACCGTGACGAAACGCCTTGGCCACTAAAGATTTTGACCCGGCATGATGACCGCAATCGCCTTCATGGATCTCACAAAGGATTTCTTGACCTTCTTCGGGGGAAACACATCGCTGAAACGTTCCGGAAACACTGCGACGAAATAACTCTCCATCCGAAATCGTCATGGATTTAGATCGCCGGGTTATCTGCCAAGCCAGGGTCTCATCTGCTGGCAACTCTCCCCGGGTCATGTAAGCCAAGAACAGCACCGTCCAATCTGGGATGACATGAAGAGCCGCTACCAACTGCGCCTCTGGGTCAGGAACAGCTAAATCTTCTTCTGTGGGCAACTTGACAGAGGGGTTATGCAAAACATCCAAAAAGGTGTTGGGTGGCACCGGCTTACGCTGAGACCCTAGCTGGCTTAAAGATTCAGCTGCTTCATTCTTTCGACGGTCAATGTGTTCCACCTGATAACCTTTAAAATATCCTGCAACAGCATCGACCTCTCGGCGATAAGCCGCCATGAGAGGGTCTTTGGAATCCCACTTGCCAGATACCTGTTGAGCCACTAGATCTGAGTCACCAAGACATCTAATCAGGCTCAAGCTCATCTCCTTTACCACTCGCAGACCATGGAGTAAGGCTTCATACTCTGTTGCGTTGTTAGTGCATGGAAACATCAATCGTAACACATAACAAAATTTATCACCTCATGGCGAAGTTAATACGACTCCAGCCCCCGAGCCTTCCAATTGCCTGGATCCATCAAAATGAATAGTCCAATATGTGTTGTCCGGCTTCTCTCCGACATCTGCATCTCTGTCCAGTCATTGATGAAGTCAACCAGGGCTTGAGACTTAATTGCAGTACGTGGAACATACTTCAACCCATGAGACCCGAGCTCAATTGCCCACTTGGCAACCCGCCCCGTGGCTTCTCTGTTTTGAATAATGTCTCCCAAAGGAGCAGAGCTAACCACAGTGATTGGATGTCCCTGAAAGTAATGCTTAAGTTTCTGGCTTGCCATGAACACCCCGATAAACAAGCTTCTGCCAATGTGGATATCGTTGCTTAGACTCAATTAGCACTTCACTAACATAATAAACCGGCCGTTGAACCGGGTGCTCCTTGCCAGCCTCCTTTCGCTCTACCACAATAGCCACACTAACAGCCCGTGAGTTGGCAGCCATGTATAACAATAGCGGCTCTTTCTCAATTGGAGCAGCCAAGACCGGCGGCTCAGCTAGCTGTGCCTTTAGATCTTCAAAAGCAGCGTTCGCAGCATCGCTCCAAACAAAAGCATCTGTTTTCTTCATTAACTGATATAGAGGCATAGCCTTTTCCCCTAACCGGCTTATGAACCGGCTCAAAGCAGCCACACGACCCGCCAGCCGCTGAACATCATTCACGCAGGTTGGTTTGGCTAAGGATGTAATTGCTTTGATTTTCTCCGGATTAGCTTCAATGCCTTGGTTAGACACCAAAAAACCCAAGAGCTTGCCGGCTGGTACTCCAAAAACACACTTGGCCGGGTTAAGCATCATTTTGTAAACCCAAAGATTATCAAAAGTCTCCTTCAGGTCCGTGACTAAGGCTTCCTCTTCCCTGGATTTCACCACTATATCATCCACATAGGCATGAACATTGCACCCAATTTGATCGTGAAGACAATTCTGCACACATCGCTGGTAAGTCGCCTGGGCACTCTTAAGCCCAAAAGGCATAGAAACATAGCAGAAAGCTCCAAAAGGAGTTATAAAAGCTGTCTTCTCTTGATCCTTGACTGCCATCTTAATCTGATGATAACCGGAATAAGCATCTAAGAAACTCAACCGTGCGCAACCCGCCGTAGCATCAATGATCTAATCAATACGGTGGAGAGCAAAAGGATCAGCCAGACAAGCCTTGTTCAAATTTGTGTAATCCACACACATACGCCAGGTGCCATTCTTTTTGAGTACAAGCACCGGGTTAGCTAACCATTCTGGGTGAAAGACCTCCACAATGAACCCGGCTGCCAAAAGCCGGGCCACCTCTTCTCCGATGGCTTTGCGCCTTTCTTCATTGAACCGTCGGAGAAACTATCTGTCAGGTTTGAACTTTGGATCGATATTAAGAGTGTGCTTAGCGAGTTCCCTCGGGACACCCGGCATGTCTGAAGGTTTCCATGCAAAGATGTCCCAGTTCTCACGGATGAACTCGATGAGCGCGCTTTCCTATTTCGGATCCAAGTTTGCGCTGATGATGAACTATTTGGATGAGTCGCCAGGCACAAAGTCAACCATCTTAGTGTCATCAGCTGATTTGAATTTCAACTCTGACTCATGCTCTGTTGTTGGTTTCTTTAATGACGTCATATCCGCCGGGTCAACATGATCCTTGTAGAATTTTAACTCCTCTGTTGCACAAACAGATTCAGCATAGGCAGCATCACCTTCTTCACATTCCAAGGCTATCTTCTGGCTCCCATGTACTGTAATGGTGCCCTTGTGACCCGGCATCTTTAGCTGCAAATATACGTAACACGGCTGAGCCAGGAACTTGGCATAAGCCGGCCGCCCAAACAGAGCATGATATGGGCTTTTGATCTTAACCACTTCAAAGGTTAATTTTTCTGCTCTGGAATCATACTCATCCCCAAAGGCTACTTCCAGCTCAATCTTACCAATTGGGTATGCCGATTTACCAGGTACCACACCATGAAAAATAGTGTTGGATTGTTTAAGATTTTTATCCGTCAATCCCATCCGACGGAACGTCTCATAGTAGAGGATGTTGATGCTGCTGCCTCCATCCATGAGCACCTCAGTAAACTTGTACCCACCAACTTGAGGTGCCACCACCAAAGCCAAGTGACCTGGATTATCAACCCGGGGCGGGTGATCCTCTCTGCTCCACACAATAGGTTGCTCTAACCAACGTAGATAACGTGGAATTGCCGGTTCAACGGCATTGACAGCCCTCTTGTGGAGTTTCTGGTCCCTCTTACATAAACTGGTAGTAAAGACATGATATTGTCCGCTACTCAACTGCTTCGGGTTGCTCTGATAGCCGGATTGTTGCCGCTGTTGATTCCCTTGGCAGTGTTGCTGATTATATCCTCCCTGGTGACCAGGATAACCCTGACCGTGAAAACCTCCTCCGCTTGAACCGGCGCTCGGGCCCTGAAAGCTGCCTCCACCTGAGCCGCCACCTGGGCCGTGACCCCCATCAAATGCGTTTGAATTTTTAAATGCTTTCATGATCGTGCAATCCTTCCACAAGTGGGTGGCTGGCTTCTCCCGGGTGCCGTGTTTTGGACAAGGTTCATTCAACAACTGCTCAAGGGTGGGGCCTGACCCGCCCGATTGAGGGGGTTGTCTACCCTTGTGCCGCTGATTACCACCCTGCGCATTAGTATTAGCAATAAACTCATCAGCCTTACGTTTATTACCTCCTTGATTCGCCGGGTTATGCTGGTGACCCTTGTCATTGCCATTCTTTTTTCCCTTCATTGCCTTTTCTTCATCAGACACCGGGTCCTTGGTGGTATCAGAATCGACATATTTGACAAGAGCTGCCATCAACGTCCCCATGTCATTACAGTCACGTTTAAGCCGCCCCAACTTCTGCTTCAAAGGTTCAAAGCAGAAATTTTTCTCCAACATCAAAATTGCTGAGCCGGCATCCATCTTATCAGATGAATGTATTATCTCCTTGACCCGGCGCACCCAATGGGTTGTAGATTCTCTATCCTCTTGCTTGCAATTGGTCAGGTCCACAATCGACATTGGCTGCTTACACGTGTCATTAAAGTTCTAGATGAATCGTGCTTTCAACTCTGCCCATGAGCCGATAGAATTGGGTGGCAATCCCTTCAACCAGGTCCGAGCCGTTCCATCCAACATCATGGTAAAATACTTGGCCATTGCAGCATCACTAACCTCCAACAGCTCCATAGCCATCTCATAACTCTCAATCCAAGCCCCCGGCTGTAGGTCAGCCGTGTAATTAGGCACCTTACAAGGCCCCTTGAAATCCTTGGGCAACCGCTCATTGCGTATGGGTGGGTACAGGCAAGGTACGCCTCCGGTTCTTGTGGCCACTCCTGCCTCAACCGATGTTCTGGATAAGCCAGAAAGGTTTGGTGAGCCGCCTGCTCTGCTGCTATCTGAGCCGCCCGTTCCGCCTCTTGATGAATCCTCTCTTAATCCGCGAAGTTAAGGGTTCTAGCCCGCACCGGCTCATGCCTATATGGCCGGTTGTGGCATTGAGCATTACTTGACATCTCTGCGGACTACATGTGCCTACTGTAACTCGGGCTCCGGCTTGGGCGAGGAGTTGAATGGATCCTGTCTCGACTATAGGAGTATGCATCCTGCTGGGCCAAAGCCGTCTGACGTAGTTCTCTTACCCTCCGGGTTTCAATCGCTGCTGGCGAGTCGCCTTCCATTGGGAGAGCTGCCAAACGAGCCGACGCTGCGATGAGATTTTCCATAGGGTTGGAGAAGTGACCCGGAGGTGTTGTTACATAACGTGGAGGAGTGGTATTCATGCGAGGCGGCTCCATGGTCCGTGGCTGAACTGGTGCTCCGAGTGTCGTGACCCGGTTTGCCTCTGGCGGGTTGCTCCCCCCAGCTCCGGGTGTATGGAACAGGTTCCTTGGATCTAGCGTTAGAGGCAGTCGCGATTGAGTTTTCTGATGCCTCCTCCTCATGACCTCGTTCGATGCGTTAAGATCCACCGAGAGCCGGAAAGTTTCTGCTTGACGCTGCTGAGCTTGAGCATCCAGAGCTGCTCGTTCCGCTGCCATCCGGGTTTCCTCCGCGGCTAGATTTTCCTTAGCTTGCACCATCTCCTCCCGTACGCGTGCCACTTCTACGTCATGCTGGGCTTTATCCGCCGGTTCTACCACAGCGGTTAACAGAGTCGTCAGCTTATCCATGAGGTCCATTAGAACCTGAGCCGGGGGGCGCGCGGGGTCTCCTGACCCGGCTGCTGCCGACCGCGGTAGCTGCTGCTGCGCTGCGGTGGAGTTCTGCCCGGGCTGCGTCCCCGCCATGAAGACTCCGGCCCAATTCGGCGGCTCAAGGGGGTCCGGAATACTGCTGCCATCGGAACAGCCCCCGAGCATGCCATCTTGCAGTTGGTACAACGAGTCCGTCTCACCTATTGATGATGTAGTATCAGAGCAGATGGTCGTCTCCCCGCCTTCCATCGATCCTTCAGAGTATTCACTGCCATGGATGCAGCCTACGGAGGCATGCTTCACGACAGATTGAACCCGGGCGGACCCGGCGCGCTGAGCCATTTCGATGAGGTTAATGTGGACGTCCGGCTCAGGGCTTGACTCGCCGATCCGGCTGATGAAGACATGTAGGATCTTGAAGTAGATGTGTCTAGAGGGGGGTGATTAGACACTTAATGCTAAAGTTGCAATTTTTAAGCTTTTTCGGTTTAAGTGGAGTTTAGGCATAATTTCAACATTCACAATACATATCAAGCAAGCATGCAAAGAGTGTATAGGCAGCGGTAAAGCATGCAACTTGCAAGAATGTAAAGGGAAGGGTTTGGAGAATTCAAACGCAATTGGAGACACAGATGTTTTTCCCGTGGTTCGGATAGGTGGTGCTATCCTACATCCACGTTGATGGAGACTTCAACCCACGAAGGGTAACGGTTGCGCGAGTCCACACAGGGCTCCACCCAAGGGTAACGGTTGCGCGAGTCCACGACAGGGCTCCACCCACGAAGGGTCCACGAAGAAGCAACCACCCACAAAGGGTCCACGAAGAAGCAACCTTGTCTATCCCACCATGGCCATCGCCCACGAAGGACTTGCCTCACTAGCGGTAGATCTTCACGAAGTAGGCGATCTCCTTGCCCTTACAAACTCCTTGGTTCAACTCCACAATCTTGTCGGAGGCTCCCAAGTGACACCTAGCCAATCTAGGAGACACCACTCTCCAAGAAGTAACAAATGGTGTGTTGATGATGAACTCCTTGCTCTTGTGCTTCAAATGATAGTCTCCCCAACACTCAACTCTCTCTCATAGGATTTGGATTTGGTGGAAAGAAGATTTGAGTGGAAAGCAACTTGGGAAGGCTAGAGATCAAGATTCATATGGTAGGAATGGAATGTCTTGATCTCAACACATGAGTAGGTGGTTCTCTCTCAGAACATATGAGTTGGAATTGTGTATGTGTTCTGATGGCTCTCTCCACGAATGAAGAGGAGGTTGGAGGGGTATATATAGCCTCCACACAAAATCCAACCGTTACACAGTTTTCCAATCTCGGTGGGACCGAATCAATAAACTCGGTCGGACCGAAAATGTAAGCCTAGTGACCGTTAGTGATTTCGGTGGGACCGACTGGATCAACTCGGTGGAACCGATGTGCTAGGGTTAGGGTAAATCCAAAACTCGGTTTGACCGATTACTCAAAATCGGTGGGACCGATTTGGGTAATAGGTGAAACTGAGATTTGGTCAAGCAAACTCGGTGGGACCGATTGCATATCTCGGTGGGACCGAGAATATTGCAATGGGTAACAGAGAGTTTGCAAGCCCATCTCGGTGAGACCGAGATCCCATCGGTGAGACCGAGCTGATTAGGATTTGGCAGTGGGTTATGACAAGTGAAACTCGGTGGTGCTGGATAGGAAAAATCGGTAGGACCGAGTTTGGCTTAGGGTTTAGGTCATATGTGGATATGGGAAAGTAGTTGAGGATTTTGGAGCATATCACTAAGCACATGAAGCAAGAGGCTCATTAAGCAACACCTCATCCCTCCTTAATAGTATTGGCTTTTCCTATGGACTCAATGTTATCTTGGATCACTAAAATATAAAATGAAGAGTCTTGAGCTTTTGAGCTTGAGCCAATCCATTGTCCTTAGCATTTTGAGGGTTCCACTTCACATCCATGCCATGCCACTCCATTGTTGAACTTATCTGAAACATGCTAGATAGAAGTGTTAGTCCAACAAGAGATATGTTGTCATCAATTATCAAAACCACCTAGGGAGCACTTGTGCTTTCAATCTCCCCCTTTTTGGTAATTGATGGCAACATACATCAAAGCTTTATATAAAGATATACAGAACAGCAAGTAAAGCTTTGGAAGAACATGTAGCAAGCATAGGCTCCCCCTACATGTATGCACTCATGTAAATATGAAATACAGAGGCATGTGAGAGCATAATCATGACAGAGTAGGCAATGTGTTACATGTATCTTGGCCATATGCATCAGAGCAAAAGATTATTAAGGAAAATACCTTCATGCTCATGAGTCCTTCTTGCAAACAGTATGTACATAAGCAAGAACTCCTCATACTCATGATTTTGATGCATATACTTACCTTGTGGTCTCGAGTTGGCTTAGGATGGAATGAACCTGCAAACAAGGTTAGATAACACAGGTACGTCCACTAGCCAGAGCAAACAAAAGAAACCACAAGAATGCCAAGACTGGGATGACATGTAGAGAGTGATAACAGTGGATTCAACATGTCCCCAAAAATAAAGATATGCAATGAATTTGGCTGATTTCTTTTCCCTTAGGTGTCTTGCTCCCCCTGAATCTTACATGGGATATTAGGAGAAGATAGGAAACAGAAAATCAGAGCTGAATAGAACTTAATTCAAATGAGTTCATATGAACATGTCTTTCCCCCAAAAAGACATGTGGCATCTCTCCTCTTGAACATCAAGCATCTGGGATCCTTGAGTATTTTTCTCTCCCTGGAGATCTCTCTCTCCCCCTTAACAACATCCGGGATCCTTGAGACTGTCTCTCCCCCTTAATACTTTTTCTCTCTTGGTGTGATCTCTCTTTCCTACAAGCTTTGATGTGATCTCTCTCTCCCCCTTTGACATCAATTTCCAAGAAGGTTTTTCCTGGAATCCGTCGAATGGGTTTGGTCCTTGAGATTTGGCACAAAGCAGAGGATAAAATTGTGATGCTTGTGGAGGACAAGATTCATTGAGTGGAGCTGGATCATAAGAAATGTAGAACAAGTGGCAAACTGTTTTTCTGATTGCAAAGTCGGTGGCACCGAGTGGCACATTTCGGTGGTACCGAAAAGATTCGGTTGGACCCAAATTTGCAAGTCGGTGAAACCGAGTTTACACAGAGAAAAACACTTGTCACCTCAGCTCACTAGTCAAGTAAGATCTCACAAAGATTTGCAAGGAATTTGATGCGGAAATATGCAGAACAAAAACAAACAGGAAAAAGTGAAAGTTTCTAGATGATGTTTTTTTTGAGAGAGAAGGAAACAAATATGCAAGGAACAAATGCAATAACTCAGAAAAGGACACAAGAGAACTTCATCTAGAATTGGGCGATGACATAGTCACCTATGTTAGAGTATATTGACTTAGGAGTCAAGTGAGGACACTTGATCATAGGTCATACTCATCGTTTAAGCTCAAAATGGGGTTACCATTTTTCGTTTAAGCATCTTGATGTGTTCACATCTTGTTGAGTTGCTTTGACTCATGTCTTGAAGTAAAGCTTCTCTAAGATGGAATGACATACCTTGGGTGGTGATGTGGTTCTTGCTCATGTAGTTGAACTTGTGTGGGTGCTCAGGGTTGATGTAGTTCATCAAGAGTTGGGAGCACCACTTGGAGTTTGAGTTCATCTACCTACATGGGTTAGTTCTTGCAAGGAAGAGCACTAGTGTATCCAAAAATGACAATCATGAAGCTTAACATAGAATTTGTCAAAGGATATGTTTGAATGGTTTTGTGCTTCCTTGTCTTCAACCACTATTGTGTAGAGTCTTGGTGATGTAGAGATTGCTCAACATATGAGTGAGTCGCAATCTCATGGAATTAGATTCAACCAAGCACCTACATGGGTTAGACAACATGCAAGGTGCAAATATATCCAAGACATAAGATAGTTATCATAAGAGATATATCATGGATTAGTCATAAGCTCATGTCTTGCATGTATCCAATGGAGTTTCTACTCCAAGTTCGAGGCATCAATGATGTTCAATTCTCCTCTCAACCTGCAAAACACTTTCTCATCAAGCGGTTTAGTGAATATATCCGCTAATTGCTTATCGGTGCGAACATGCTTAAGATTGATGTCACCCTTAGCAACATGATCTCGAATGAAATGATGACGAACTTCAATATGCTTAGTTCGAGAATGTTGTACAGGATTATGACCAATTTTGATAGCACTTTCATTGTCACAAAGCAGTGGAACATGTCTCACATAAATCCCATAATCTTTAAGAGTTTGGGTCATCCAAAGTAATTGAGCGCAACATGAACCAGTGGCAATGTATTCCGCTTCGGCGGTGGATAAGGATACCGAGTTTTGTTTCTTGGAAGACCAAGACACAAGAGATCTACCAAGAAATTGACAAGTACCCGAAGTGGACTTTCTATCAACCTTGTCTCCGGCATAATCTGAGTCGGAGTAGCCAACAAGATCAAAAGAAGACCTCTTAGGATACCAAATGCCAAAATTTGGTGTATGGATTAAATATCTCACTATCCTTTTCACAGCCTTAAGATGACAATCTTTAGGAGCAGCTTGATATCGAGCACACATGCACACACTTAGCATAATATCGGGACGTGAAGCACATAGGTATAACAATGAACCAATCATAGAGCGATAAACCTTTTGATCAACAGGTTCACCATCTTTGGTCAAATCATTATGTCCACTAGTGGGCATGGGTGTAGACATACCTTTGCATTCTTGCATATTGAACATCTTGAATAAGTCCTTGGTGTACTTTGTTTGAGAGACAAATGTACCTTCCTTAGTTTGCTTGATTTGCAACCCGAGAAAGAATTTTGGTTCACTCATCATAGACATCTCAAACTTCTCTGACATTAGCTTTCCAAACTTTTCACTAAAGAGAGGGTTAGTTGAACCAAATATGATGTCATCAACATAAATTTGGCATACAAATAGTTCTCCATTAACCCTTTTAGTAAAAAGAGTAGAATCAATTTTACCAATTTCGAAACCACTTGTAGTAAGGAACTTGGTCAAGCATTCATACCATGCTCTAGGAGCTTGTTTAAGACCATAAAGAGCTTTGTGAAGTTTGTAAACATGATTTGGTTTCTTAGGATTGACAAAGCCGGGAGGTTGTTTGACATAAACTTCCTCCTCTATTTCTCCATTTAGAAAAGCACTTTTAATGTCCATTTGGTACAAGGTGATATTATGGTGATTAGCATAGGCAAGTAAGATGCGAATGGACTCAAGTCTAGCAACGGGAGCATACGTCTCACCATAGTCCATACCTTCGACTTGTGTGTATCCTTGGGCGACGAGACGTGCTTTGTTGCGGACCACTTGTCCATCTTCATCTTGCTTGTTGCGAAACACCCATTTGGTACCAATGATGTTGTGGTTGTTGTCGGGCTTCTCAACCAATGTCCAAACTTGGTTTCTCTCAAAGTTATGTAGCTCTTCATGCATAGCGTTTATCCAATCCGAATCTTCCAATGCTTCTTCAACCTTCATTGGTTCAATGCTAGAGATGAATGAATAGTTTTCACAAAAGTTAGCTAAACGAGTTTTTGAGTGAGTGATTCTCCCGGTTTGTATATCATTGAGGATTTGCTCGACGGGATGATCTTTGGCAATTCTTGCTCGAACTCGTGAGAGCTTTTGCTTGGGTCTTTGTTGAGCATCTTCTTCATCTTGTTCTTCTTCTTGGCCTTCTTCATTGTTGACGTCGTCGTTCTCTTGTCGTGGTGGAGAAGGAGGTTGTTGATGTTCATCTTGACATACTTCCTCGTTTTCTTCATCTTGGTGTGGCCCACTTGTGGATGCTTCCGTGTCGATTCTTGGTTCACCTTGTCGTGAAGTAGAAGCTTCCACTTGGACGGATGAAGTACTCTCCTTCACCTCCGTTGGACGAATTTTGCCAATGGACAAATCTTGAATTGCTTCTGAAGGGTTTTTGTCTCCTACATCAATTGGCAATTGCTCTACTTGCGAGCCATTAGATTCATCAAACTTCACATCTACCGTCTCTTCAACCTTTCGGGTGAAATTGTTGTAGACACGGTAAGTGTGAGAGTTTGAGCCATAACTAAGTAGAAAACCTTCATGAGATTTGGGAGCAAACTTTGAACGACGATGCTTATCAAGAATGTAGCACTTTGAGCCGAATACTCGAAAGTATCCAACTTGAGGCTTGTTACCGGTGAGGAGCTCGTATGCCGTCTTGCCGAGTAGCTTGTGAAGATATAAGCGATTTGTTGCGTGACAAGCTGTCTCAACTGCTTCTGCCCAAAAGTGCTTTGGCATCTTGTATTCATCAAGCATTGTTCTTTCCATTTCGATGAGCGTCCGGTTCTTCCTCTCAACAACTCCATTTTGTTGAGGTGTGTATGTAGCCGAGAACTCGTGTGAAATCCCTTCTTTGTCAAGAAAGGTGTCCACATTTGCGTTCTTGAACTCCGTTCCGTTGTCACTCTGAACCTTCTTGATCTTCACATCAAACTGATTTTGGGCTTTCCTAGCGAAGTTTCTGAAGATCTTCTGGACCTGCGATTTGTCATTAAGAAAGAACACCCACATAAATCTTGAAAAATCATCAACTATAACTAGACCAAAAGAATTTCCACCGAGACTCTTGTAGGCATTGGGACCAAAAAGATCCATGTGAAGCAGCTCGAGTGGCCTCCTTGTGGTCATGATGTTCTTCACGGGATGTCTTCCTCCAACCTGTTTACCTGCTTGACAAGCACTGCAAAGTCTATCCTTATCAAATATGACATCGTTAACTCCAAGGATATGATTTCCTTTAATAAGCTTGTCAAGGTTCTCATGCCAACGTGACCTAGTCGTCTATGCCACAACCAGCCTTTTGAGGATTTAGCAACAAAGCAAGTTTTAGTTTGTGCCTTTTTAGAGAAATCGACAATGTAAAGATCACCTCTACGCATACCCGTAAAGACCATTTTATGATTGTCTCGACGAAATACTTGGCAATCTACCTCCGTAAATAGGACATTCAAACCGAAATCAGCAAGTCTAGATACTAAAAGTAAGTTGTAGCCAAGATATTCAACAAGCATGACATTTTGAATGGAACTATCATGTGAGATGGCCACCTTACCAAGGCTAGCCACTTTACCCTTTGAATTATCACCAAAGGTGACATATCTTCGAGGGTCGTTGTTTTCAGCAAGCTCACGGAACATCTCTTCATCTCTGGTCATATGATCAGTGCATCCACTATCAAGAACCCATTCCTTTCCTCCTGATTCATATCCCCGAAGATTTGCCATAAGGCCAAAATGTCTCATTGCATTATCAAGATCGGAGTCACTATCATCATCATAATATTCATCTTCATCATGATCTTGTGACTCATCATTTCCTAGAGAGGGTAATCATTAGATAAATGATCAAAATGGTTACTTTTATGAATTCTTATAGCTTTGAGTATGATATCATTAATGATTCCAACATCTCCTTCAGCATGCTTAAGATTGGCAAGTTCAAGAAGACATTTACCAAAACTAGGATCACTAGAGTTCATCTTACTCAAGGCAATAGATTTATGGAGAATTTCATCCAAAGTTTTCAAGGAGTGATTGGAAAACCGTTCCTCAAGAAATTTCCATATAGTATAGGCGCAATTTTGAGTAGGCAAACTAGCAATCAAATCTTTGGGCAATCCTCTAATGATGAGCTCAATAGTTCTAAGATTGCGAATCATGTTAATATCTTCATCTAGTGTAGGATGCAAGGGATCAATATGGGGTGCACAAGGGCTAGCAATATACTTGTTCAAATGATATTGATTGAAGATTACAAGCATCTCATTTTTCCACTCATGAAAATACTTTCCATCAAGAATAGGCACTCTATGTCTAAGACTGCCTAGAGTAGACACATCCATCTTCCTCCAATGGTGATTAAACCAAGGCAATGGAGACCAAAGCTCTGATACCACTTGTAGGATCTAGAAGTAGATGTGTCTAGAGGGGGGTGATTAGACACTTTGTGCTAAAGTTGCAATTTTTAAGCTTTTTCGGTTTAAGTGGAGTTTAGGCACAAATTCAACACACACAATACATATCAAGCAAGCATGCAAAGAGTATATGAGTAGAGGAACGTAAAGCATGCAACTTGCAAGAATGTAAAGGGAAGGGTTTGGAGATTTCAAACGCAATTGGAGACACAGATGTTTTTCTCGTGGTTCGGATAGGTGGTGCTATCCTACATCCACGTTGATGGAGACTTCAACCCACGAAGGGTAACGGTTGCGCGAGTCCACACAGGGCTCCACCCAACAAGGTCCAGCCAAGTACCCGAGGGTCCAACAGAGTGGCCTCGTGCTAAGATTTTGGGTAACCTTGTCTACGTGAGCTTACTCGGATGCCTCACTAGCGGTAGATCTGTCACGAAGTAGGCGATCTCGCTTGCCTTACAAACTCCTTAGGCACTCTGAACCCACTCTGTGTCTCCCAAGTGACACCTAGCCAATCTAGGAGACACCACTCTCCAAGAAGTAACAAATGGTGTGTAGGTAATGAACTCCTTGCTCTTGTGCTTCAAATGATAGTCTCCCCAACACTCAACTCTCTCTCGTAGGATTTGGATTTGGTGGAAAGAAGATTTGAGTGGAAAGCAACTTGGGAAGGCTAGAGATCAAGATTCATATGATAGGAATGGAATATCTTGGTCTCAACACATGAGTAGGTGGTTCTCTCTCAGAACATATGAGTTGGAATTGTGTATGTGTTCTGATGGCTCTCTCCATATGAAGAGGAGGTGGAGGGGTATATATAGCCTCCACACAAAATCCAACCGTTACACACAGTTTTCCAATCTCGTGGGACCGAATCAACAAACTCGGTCGGACCGAAAAGGTAAACCTAGTGACCGTTAGAGATTTTCGGTGGGACTGACATGCAACTCGGTAGGACCGATATGGTTAGGGTTTGGGCATAACGTAATCTCGGTGAGACCGATTACACATACTGACCGATTTTGGTAATGTCTAACCAGAGAGTTGGTCAGGCAAACTCGGTGGGACCGATTTGCTCTCGGTGAGACCGGATATTGCAAAAGGAAGAGTTTACATTGCATAGCGCTCCTGATTCGAGATCCATGCGGTGTGACCTATTGCCATTAGGTTTGGAGTGGCTTTAGTGCAGGTGCATCGTTTATTTTGTGTGGTGGGTGGCGATTAGGGGGGATAGGAAGGATCGGGTAGGACCGAAGTTGGCTTAGGGTTTAGGTCATATGTGGAAGTGGGAAAGTATGATATCATTAAGCACATGAAGCAAGAGGCTCATTAAGCAACACCTCATCCCTCCTTGATAGTATTGGCTTTTCCTATGGACTCAATGTGATCTTGGATCACTAAAATGTAAAATGAAGAGTCTTGAGCTTGAAGCTTTAGCCAATCCTTTGTCCTTAGCATCTTGAAGGAGTTCCCACAACCTTTAGTCCATGCCACTCCATTGTTGAACTTATCTGAAACATGCTAGATAGAAGTGTTAGTCCAACAAGAGATATGTTGTCATCAATTATCAAAACCACCTAGGGAGCACTTGTGCTTTCAGATAGTCCTTTCTCTTCTTGTGGTCTTAGATTGGTTGGCTGACGTGTCATCACCTCCCGCAAAGTCTCTGGATCCTATATTTTTCAGGTCACACAACTACAAAATGGGAGTAGAGCACCCTTGCTCCTCCCTTACTCTAGCTTCATACTAGTATTATACTGCAATCTATCGAGCACATCCTGGTACCGAGCGAATCACCTATGGCGCTAACTCTCCATACCTCCAACCTCTGGGTGGGTTTTCTGTGTGGGCCTGGGGTGTGGGAGTCTGGCCTGGCGGCTGTCCGAACCCCCGCAAACGTCATCCAGGTTAGCTTCCAGTTTAAGGGAATTCGGGCGTGTGAACCGGTCCATGAGCACTTGATGGAAGGCGGTGGAGGGTTCAAAATTAAAAATAGGAACAAAATTTGAATATTTTGAAGAAATAGAAAGAAAACAAAAAATCAGGAAAAAAAATCGAAGTTGTGAACAAAATTTTGAAAATGCGAACACTATTTCAGAAATATGAACAAATTTTGACAAAAAGAACATTTTTGAAAATTCTAAACCATATTTGAAGTTTTTGAAAAGCTTAAAAAGAAAAAGGAAAAAAATTTAAAAAGAAAAAACAAAGAAAACGAGAAAAAAGAAATAACAGAATAAGATTGTGAAGAAAAACCAGAAAGAACTAGTAGAAGGAACTGGTTTTAAGTTTTATCGTCGCTTTCAGTTTCTTTAAGTTTAGCTTTGTTGTTCGTTTGCATCCACGAGTCGGTCGCGATGGCTACCGCGGCATGTACCTCTACAGAAGGTCGTTAGTTCGATCCCTGTTCAGACCATTTTTCGCGGTTTTTTAATATCGCGAAGCGAAACCAGTTAAATGGGCCGGCCCAAGGTGAGCTGCGTCTTGTGCGAAGCGGCGACTACTTGCCGCAGTAAGTGGCGAATAGGAAATTCCCCTGTAGCGACCCGGTCGCGTGAACAAGGGAGCGAGGAGGGATCGCCAGGGCAGGCCGGCCTGGCTGTTTAGTTAGATGGGCCAAACCGCCTAGTAGATCAGGTCCTTTTCCTTTTCTATTTTGTTTCCATTTTCTCTTTTCCTTTTGCATTTTCTTTTTGTACCAAATGCGTTTTGTTTTGAACAAAACATGGCACATAAATCTAACACAACATATTGAGATGGAACAAGAAGTATGGGTTCAAAAGGAGTTTCCTAACCATTTTTGTTTGAAATTGAAAAGGCCAAATTTAATTGCTGCTGGACCAAAAACTAATTCCATTTAAGTTCAGACCATTTTTCGCGGTTTTTTAATATCGCGAAGCGAAACCAGTTAAATGGGCCGGCCCAAGGTGAGCTGCGTCCTGTGCGAAGCGGCGACTACTTGCCGCAGTAAGCGGCGAATAGGAAATTCCCCTGTAGCGACCCGGTCGCGTGAACAAGGGAGCGAGGAGGGATCGCCAGGGCAGGCCGGCCTGGCTGTTTAGTTAGATGGGCCAAACCGCCTAGTAGATCAGGTCCTTTTCCTTTTCTATTTTGTTTCCATTTTCTCTTTTCCTTTTGCATTTTCTTTTTGTACCAAATGCGTTTTGTTTTGAACAAAACATGGCACATAAATCTAACACAACATATTGAGATGGAACAAGAAGTATGGGTTCAAAAGGAGTTTCCTAACCATTTTTGTTTGAAATTGAAAAGGCCAAATTTAATTGCTGCTGGACCAAAAACTAATTCCATTTAAGTTCAGACCATTTTTCGCGGTTTTTTAATATCGCGAAGCGAAACCAGTTAAATGGGCCGGCCCAAGGTGAGCTGCGTCCTGTGCGAAGCGGCGACTACTTGCCGCAGTAAGCGGCGAATAGGAAATTCCCCTGTAGCGACCCGGTCGCGTGAACAAGGGAGCGAGGAGGGATCGCCAGGGCAGGCCGGCCTGGCTGTTTAGTTAGATGGGCCAAACCGCCTAGTAGATCAGGTCCTTTTCCTTTTCTATTTTGTTTCCATTTTCTCTTTTCCTTTTGCATTTTCTTTTTGTACCAAATGCGTTTTGTTTTGAACAAAACATGGCACATAAATCTAACACAACATATTGAGATGGAACAAAAAGTATGGGTTCAAAAGGAGTTTCCTAACCATTTTTGTTTGAAATTGAAAAGGCCAAATTTAATTGCTGCTGGACCAAAAACTAATTCCAGGGGCATTTTGGGAATTCAAAAGAGGTTGGTTCCAACATGACAAATATACAGGGATTATTTTATACCCTTTGAACATTTTAGTTTGCATGTTTGAGAAATTTGAATTTTGGACTTTAGTTTGAACTTGAATTTGAATTAAGATCTGGATCAAGCGAGGATTAGCAATAGTAATGTGATGACAAGGCACCATTAGCAGAGGATTACTGTAGCTTAATTATCCGGGCGTTACAAATCTCCTCCACTACAAGAAATCTCGTCCCGAGATTTAAGGGGTGAAGTATGGGGGAAAGACTCGGGAAGGACGGAGCTCAACACAAGATAGGTACCTGGGGACTATCTTAGTGAACGTGGCATAGTGACATCTCTCGAGTTGAAATTCAAGGAAGACATCGAGAGCAAGGCTAGAAGGTGCAATAAGAAGCTTCAAGCGAATGGACAATCGTTCGATGTCTAAAACAGAGGGTGAGAGGGGTTCAGAGCATCGAGAATAAGTATTGCATCTGATACTAGAACAAATCACAAGAAGGTGGCTCATGAATCAATACGAAGCCAAGCGTGAGGAACCATTTTGGAAGACAGGGATGTACAGGAGAGTCAGGTTTCAATCATGTGGAACTGTGGGTTATGAGCCCACCATGTGGGTTAAAAGTAGGAAGGGCGATGATAACAAGGCATGTCAGGGCATAGACTGTCGGTTATGTTGGCAACAATGTTGCTACCAAGGGCGAGGGACGAAGAGAACCATTTTCCTGCTCGTAGAACGAGGCAGACCAATAGGCAAAGTTCTCGTCCATCGGTGGTTACTAGAATGTCAACAACAATAATAATAGGGTCTTTCTAATAGAGTTGTACATCGAGGTGCTTACATAATCAAGGAATTTTCTCTGCTCAGATAAGTTAGGTTACTGGAAAAGTTAAACAAAACAATGGAAAGGAAATTATGATTAGTATATTAATCAGACCAACAGAAGGAAAATGTGCTTATACCCGAGTATCAAGAGTATATCTTTCGCAAGGGAAGGCAAAGCATGATATACATGATAAGGCCCCTGTATGAAACCATTTAGACAACGGGGCAAGGAAATTGTGAGTATTACCCATACAACGGCGTTTCGATAATTGAACAAGAAAATTCAGCATTGCGCTTCCAATGTTCTTGTTGATGATCGGAGTACCACAGACATGCTTCAGGATAGCATTGCCATGGTCATCGGTTAAAGGTCGCACGCTGGGAACACAAAGGATCCATCAAGAATTTTTAGAACATCTCATGCAATTTTATCAGGAAAAGGATGAGGATGTGGCCGATGGGTTCAGGTGCAATCCATCGGCATGTCGAAAGGATGTATTTCCAAAATTCTATGAACAAGTTTGTGTAGGGGGGGAAGAAAGGATGTTGTCAATGATAACACAAATCATCAAGGGGCAAGGAGTGTATTTCTCATCACGAATTCAATTGATATCCTGGAAGAGCTCAGAATGTTGATGATGATCACGACACCTTTGTCGAGAGATTTCAAACAATATTTGTGGACTGGACTACGTTTGAAATTGCATGCTACGTTTCCCAACAATATTTGTGGGCTAGACTACAGAATGCCAAAACAGAGGGGAAGGCCTAGCCTATCAAAGACTAGCATCTTCAAGAAACTCCAAGCATCTTGCAGCATGTAGAAGAGTATAGAATAGCAGTTTATAATTAACAAGCATGTTCTGGAATTAATGCCCAGAGATCCTTCCTCAACTCCCTGCGAGGAAGCAATCCCGGAGCCACATATCCATCACAAGTATCTGTTGGAAATATGCCCTAGAGGCAATAATAAAATGGTTATTATTATATTTCCTTGTTCATGATAATTGTCTATTGTTCATGCTATAATTGTGTCATCCGAAAATTGTAATACATGTGTGAGTACATAGACCACAACATGTCCCTAGTGAGCCTCTAGTTGACTAGCTCGTTGATCAATAGATGGTTACGGTTTCCTGACCATGGACATTGGATGTCATTGATAATGGGATCACATCATTAGGAGAATGATGTGATGGACAAGACCCAATCCTAAGCATAACGCAAGATCGTGTAGTTGGTCCGCTAAAGCTTTTCTAATGTCAAGTATCTTTTCCTTAGACCATGAGATTGTGCAACTCCAGGATACTGTAGGAATACTTTGGGTGTGCCAGACGTCACAACGTAACTGGGTGACTATAAAGGTGCACTACGGGTATCTCTGAAAGTGTCTGTTGGGTTGGCACGAATCGAGACTGGGATTTGTCACTCCGTATGACGGAGAGGTATCTCTGGGCCCACTCGGTAAGACATCATCGTAATGAGCTCAATGTGACTAAGGGTTGGTCACGGGATGATGTGTTACGCAATGAGTAAAGTGACTTGCCGGTAACGAGATTGAACGAGGTATTGGGATACGGACGATCGAATCTCGGGCAAGTAACGTACCGATTGATAAAGGGAATTGTATACGGGATTGCTTGAATCCTCGACATCGTGGTTCATCCGATGAGATCATCATGGAACATGTGGGAGCCAACATGGGTATCCAGATCCCGCTGTTGGTTATTGGCCGGAGAGTTGTCTCGGTCATGTCTGCATGGTTCCCGAACCCGTAGGGTCTACACACTTATGGTTCGATGACACTAGGGTTATTAGGAAGATTTGTATGTGATTACCAAATGTTGTTCGGAGTCCGGATGAGATCCCGGACATCACAAGGAGTTCCGGAATAGTCCGGAGGTGAAGATTTATATATGGGAAGTCATCATACGGTCACCGGAAATATTCGAGGGTTTACCGGTATTGTACCGGGACCACCGGAGGGGTTCCGGGGGTCCACCGGGAGGGTCCATCTGCCCCGGAGGGCCTTATGGGCTGTAGGTGGAAGGGAATCAGCCCCTAGTGGGCTGGGCGCCATTCCCCCTAGGGCCCATGGGCATGGGTTTGGGGGGAACCGTAAAGGGTGGCGCCCCCCCTTGCTTGGGGGGCAAGCTCCCTCCCCCTTGGCCGCCGCCCCCCTCTAGATCTCATCTAGAGGGGCCGGCCCCCTTCCCCCTTCTCCCTATAAATAGAGGGGCGAGGGGAGGGCTGCAGCACCACATCCAAGGCGCAGCCCCTCCCCTCCCCAACACCTCTCCTCCTCCGCGTGAGCTTGGCGAAGCCCTGCCGGAGAACTGCCACTCCATCACCACCACGCCGTTGTGCTGCTGTTGGAGCCTTCTTCCTCAACCTCTCCCTCCTCCTTGCTAGATTGAGGCACGGGAGACATCACCGGGCTGCACGTGTGTTGAACGCGGAGGCACCGTTGTTCGGTGCTTAGATCGGATTCGGCCGCGATCTGAATCGCTACGTGTACGACTCCTCCAACCGCGTTCTTGCAACGCTTCCGACTCGCGATCTTCAAGGGTATGAAGATGCACTCCCCTCTTGTTTCTAGATACTCCATAGATTGATCTTGGTGATGCGTAGAAATTTTTTAATTTCTGCAACGATCCCCAACAGTGGTATCAGAGCTAGGTCTATGCATAGTTTCTATGCACGAGTAGAACACAAGTTGTTGTGGGCGTCGATTTTGTCAATTTACTTGCCGTTACTAGTCTTATCTTGATTCGGCGGCATCGTGGGATGAAGCGGCCCGGACCGACCTTACACATACGCTTACGTGAGACTGGTTCCACTGACTGACATGCACTAGTTGCATAAGGTGGCTAGCGGGTGTCTGTCTCTCCCACTTTAGTCGGATCGGATTCGATGAAAAGGGTCCTTATGAAAGGTAAATATAAATTGGCATATCACGTTGTGGTTTTGGCGTAGGTAAGATTCTTACTAGAAACCTATAGCAGCCACGTAAAAACTTGCAACAACAATTAGAGGACATCTAACTTGTTCTTGCAGCATATGCCGTGTGATGTGATATGGCCAAAAGGATGTGATGAATGATATATGTGATGTATGAGATTGATCATGTTCTTGTAATAGGAATCACGACTTGCATGTCGATGAGTATGACAACCGGCAGGAGCCATAGGAGTTGTCTTATTATTTATGACCTGCGTGTCAACATAAATGTCATGTAATTACTTTACTTTATTGCTAATCGTTAGCCATAGTAGTAGAAGTAATAGTTGGCGAGACAACTTCATGAAGACACAATGATGGAGATCATGGTGTCATGCCGGTGACAATGATGATCATGGCGCCCCGAAGATGGAGATCAAAAGGAGCAAAATGATATTGGCCATATCATGTCACTATTTGATTGCATGTGATGTTTATCATGTTTTACATCTTATTTTCTTAGAACGACGGTAGCATAAATAAGATGATCCCTCGCAATAATTTCAAGAAAGTGTTCCCGCTAACTGTACACCGTTGATAAGGTCCGTTGTTCCGAAGCACCACGTGGTGATCGGGTGTGATAGGTTCTAACGTTCGCATACAACGGGTGTAAGCCAGATTTACACACACAATACACTTAGGTTGACTTGACGAGCCTAGCATGTACAGACATGGCCTCGGAACACGGAAGACCGAAAGGTCGAACATGAGTCGTATAGAAGATACGATCAACATGAAAATGTTCACCGATGATGACTAGTCCGTCTCACGTGATGATCGGACATGGCCTAGTTGACTCGGATCATGTATCACTTAGATGACTAGAGGGATGTCTATCTGAGTGGGAGTTCATTAAATAATTTGATTAGATGAACTTAATTATCATGAACATAGTTTAAAAATCTTTGCAATATGTCTTGTAGATCAAATGGCCCACGCTAATGTTGCCCTCAACTTCAACGCGTTCCTAGAGAAAACCAAGCTGAAAGACGATGGCAGCAACTACACGGACTGGGTCCGTAACCTGAGGATTATCCTCATAGCTGCCAGGAAAGCATATGTCCTTGATGCACCGCTAGGTGAAGCACCTGTTTTCCTAGCAGAACAAGACGTTATGAACGCCTAGTAGACGCGCAGTGATGATTACTCCCTGGTTCAGTACGGCATGCTTTACAGCTTAGAACCGGGGGTCCAAAAGCGTTTTGAGCAACACAGAGCGTATGAGATGTTCCAAGAGCTGAAAATGGTTTTCCAAGCTCATGCTCGGGTCGAGAGATATGAAGTCTCCGACAAGTTCTACAGTTGTAAGATGGAGGAGAATAGTTCCGTCAGCGAGCACATACTCAAAATGTCTGGGTTGCACAACCGCTTGTCTCAGCTGGGGGTTAATCTCCCGGATGATGCGGTCGTTGACAGAATCATTCAGTCGCTCCCACCTAGCTACAAGAGCTTTGTGATGAACTTCAATATGCAGGGGATGGAAAAGACCATTCCTGAGGTATATTCAATGCTGAAATCAGTGGAGGTGGAAATCAAAAAGGAGCATCAAGTGTTGATGGTGAATAAAACCACTAAGTTCAAGAAAGGCAAGGGTAAAAAGAACTTCAAGAAGGACGACAAGGGAGTTGCCGCTCCTGGCAAGCAAGCTGCCGGGAAGAAGCCAAAGAATGGACCCAAGCCTGAGACTGAGTGCTTTTATTGCAAGGGAAACGGTCACTAGAAGCGGAACTGCCCCAAGTACTTAGCAGATAAGAAGGCCGGCAATGCCAAAGGTATATGTGATATACATGTTATTGATGTGTACCTAACCAGCGCTCGTAGTAGCTCCTGGGTATTTGATACCGGTGCAGTTGCTCATATTTGTAACTCAAAATAGGAACTGCGGAATAAACGGAGACTGGCGAAGGACGAGGTGACGATGCGCGTCGGGAATGGTTCCAAGGTCGATGTGATCGCCGTCGGCACGCTACCTCTACATTTACCTACGGGATTAGTTTTAAATCTCAATAATTGTATTTAGTACCAGCTTTGAGCATGAACATTGTATCTGGATCTCGTTTAATGCGAGATGGCTACTCATTTAAATCTAAGAATAATGGTTGTTCTATTTATATGAGAAACATGTTTTATGGTCATGCCCCGCTGGTCAATGGTTTATTCTTATTTAATCTCGAACGTGATGTTACACATATTCATAGTGTGAATGCCAAAAGATGCAAGGTTGATAATGATAGTCCCACATACTTGTGGCACTGCCGCCTTGGTCACATTGGTGTCAAACGCATGAAGAAACTCCATGCAGATGGACTTTTGGAGTCTCTTGATTATGAATCATTTGACACGTGTGAACCATGCCTCATGGGCAAAATGACCAAGACTCCATTCTCCGGAACAATGGAGCGAGCAACCAACTTATTGGAAATCATACATACTGATGTGTGCGGTCCAATGAGTGTTGAGGCTCGCGGTGGCTATCGTTATGTTCTCACCCTCACTGATGACTTGAGTAGATATGGGTATGTCTATTAATGAAACACAAGTCTGAAACCTTTGAAAAGTTCAAGGAATTTCAGAGTGAGGTTGAGAATCAACGTGACAGGAAAATCAAGTTCCTGCGGTCAGATCGAGGAGGAGAATACTTGAGTCACGAGTTTGGCACACACTTCAGAAAATGTGGAATAGTTTCACAACTCACGCCGCCTGGAACACCTCAGCGTAATGGTGTGTCCGAACGTCGTAATCGCACTCTATTAGATATGGTGCGATCTATGATGTCTCTTACCGATTTACCGCTATCTTTTTGGGGCTATGCTTTAGAGACTGCCGCATTCACTTTAAATAGGGCTCCGTCGAAATCCGTTGAGACGACACCGTATGAATTATGGTTTGGGAAGAAACCTAAGCTGTCGTTTCTAAAAGTTTGGGGATGCGATGCTTATGTCAAGAAACTTCAACCTGAAAAGCTCGAACCCAAGTCGGAAAAATGCGTCTTCATAGGATACCCTAAAGAAACTATTGGGTATACCTTCTACCTCAGATCCGAAGGCAAGATCTTTGTTGCCAAGAATGGATCCTTTCTAGAGAAAGAGTTTCTCTCGAAAGAAGTAAGTGGGAGGAAAGTAGAACTTGATGAAGTATTGCCTCTTGAACCGGAGAGTGGCGCACCTCAAGAAAATGTTCCTGAGGTGCCTGCACCGACAAGAGAGGAAGTTAATGATGATGATCATGAAACTTCAGATCAAGTTGCTACTGAACTTCGTAGGTCCACAAGGACATGTTCCGCACCAGAGTGGTACGGCAACCCTGTCCTGGAAATCATGTTGTCAGACAATGGTGAACCTTCGAACTATGAAGAAGCGATGGTGGGCCCAGATTTCGACAAATGGCTGGAAGCCATGAAATTCGAGATAGGATCCATGTATGAAAACAAAGTATGGACTTTGACTGACTTGCCCGATGATCGGCGAGCCATAGAAAATAAATGGATCTTTAAGAAGAAGACATATATGGATGGTAATGTGACCATATATAAGGCTCGGCTTGTCGCTAAGGGTTATCGACAAGTTCAAGGGGTTGATTACGATGAGAATTTCTCACCCGTAGCGAAGCTAAAGTCTGTCTGAATCATGTTAGCAATTGCCGCATTCTAGGATTATGAGATATGGCAAATGGACGTCAAAACAGCATTCCTTAATGGTTTCCTTAAGGAAGAATTGTATATGATGCAGCCGGAAGGTTTTGTCGATCCTAAGAATGCTGACAAGGTGTGCAAGCTCCAACGCTCAATCTATGGGCTGGTGCAAGCCTCTCGGAGTTGGAACATTCGATTTGATGAGATGATCAAAGCGTTTGGGATTACACAGACTTATGGAGAAGCCTGTGTTTACAAGAAAGTGAGTGGGAGCTTTGTAGCATTTCTCATATTATATGTGGATGACATACTATTGATGGGAAATGATATAGAATTCTTGGAAAGCATAAAGGCCTACTTGAACAAGTGTTTTTAATGAAGGACCTTGGAGAAGCTGCTTATATATTAGGCATCAAGATCTATAGAGATAGATCGAGACGCCTCATTGGTCTTTCACAAAGTACGTACCTTGACAAGATATTGAAGAAGTTCAATATGGATCAGTCCAAGAAGGGGTTCTTGCCTGTATTGCAAGGTATGAGATTGAGCACGGCTCAATGCCCGACCACGACAGAAGATAGAGAAAAGATGAGTGTCGTCCCCTATGCCTCGGCCATAGGGTCTATTATGTATGCCATGTTGTGTACCAGAACTGATGTAAACCTTGTCGTGAGTTTGGTAGGAAGGTGCCAAAGTAATCCCGACATGGAACACTGGACAGCGGTCAAGAATATCCTGAAGTACCTGAAAAGGACTAAGGATATGTTTCTTGTTTATGGAGGTGACGAAGAGCTCATCGTAAAGGGTTACGTCGATGCTAGCTTCGACACAGATCTGGATGACTCTAAGTAAACCGGATACGTGTATATTTTGAATGGTAGGGTAGTCAGCTGGTGTAGTTGCAAGCAAAGCGTCGTGGCAGGATCTACATGTGAAGCGGAGTACATGGAAGCCTCGGAGGCAGCACAAGAAGCAATCTGGATGAAGGAGTTCATTACCGACCTAGGAGTTATTCCCAAAGCGTCGGGCCCGATGACTCTCTTATGTGACAACACTGGAGCTATTGCCCTTGCCAAGGAGCCCAGGTTTCACAGGAAGACTAGAATTAATGCCCAGAGATCCTTCCTCAACTCCCTGCGAGGAAGCAATCCCGGAGCCACATATCCATCACAAGTATCTGTTGGAAATATGCCCTAGAGGCAATAATAAAATGGTTATTATTATATTTCCTTGTTCATGATAATTGTCTATTGTTCATGCTATAATTGTGTTATCCGGAAATCGTAATACATGTGTGAATACATAGACCACAACATGTCCCTAGTGAGCCTCTAGTTGACTAGCTCGTTGATTAATAGATGGTTACAGTTTCCTGACCATGGACATTGGATGTCATTAATAATGGGATCACATCATTAGGAGAATGATGTGATGGACAAGACCCAATCCTAAGCATAGCGCAAGATCGTGTAGTTGGTCCGCTAAAGCTTTTCTAATGTCAAGTATCTTTTCCTTAGACCATGAGATTGTGCAACTCCAGGATACTGTAGGAATACTTTGGGTGTGCCAAACGTCACAACGTAACTGGGTGACTATAAAGGTGCACTATGGGTATCTCTGAAAGTGTCTGTTGGGTTGGCACGAATCGAGACTGGGATTTGTCACTCCGTATGACGGAGAGGTATCTTTGGGCCCACTCGGTAAGACATCATCGTAATGAGCTCAATGTGACCAAGGGTTGGTCACGGGATGGTGTGTTACACAACGAGTAAAGTGACTTGCCGGTAACGAGATTGAACGAGGTATTGGAATACCGACGATCGAATCTCGGGCAAGTAACGTACCGATTGACAAAGGGAATTGTATACGGGATTGCTTGAATCCTCGACATCATGGTTCATCCGATCAGATCATCGTGGAACATGTGGGAGCCAACATGGGTATCCAGATCCCGCTGTTGGTTATTGGCCGGAGAGTTGTCTCGGTCATGTCTGCATGGTTCCCGAACCCGTAGGGTCTACACACTTCAGGTTCGATGACGCTAGGGTTATTAGGAAGATTTGTATGTGATTACCGAATGGTTCGGAGTCCCGGATGAGATCCCGAACGTCACAAGGAGTTCCGGAATAGTCCGGAGGTGAAGATTTATATATGGGAAGTCATCATACGGTCACCGGAAATATTGGGGGGTATACCGGTATTGTACCGGGACCACCGGAGGGGTTCCGGGGGTCCACCGGGAGGGTCCACCTGCCCCGGAGAGCCTTATGGGCTGTAGGTGGAAGGGAATCAGCCCCTAGTGGGCTGGGCGCCATTCCCCCTAGGGCCCATGCGCCTAGGGTTTGGGGGAACCCTAAAGGGGGGCGCCCCCCTTGCTTCGGGGGGCAAGCCCCCTCCCCCTTGGCCGCCCCCCCTCTAGATCTCATCTAGAGGGGCCGGCCCCCTTCCCCCTTCTCCCTATAAATAGAGGGGCGAGGGGAGGGATGCATCACCACATCCAAGGCGCAGCCCCTCCCCTCCCCAACACCTCTCCTCCTCCGCGTGAGCTTGGCGAAGCCCTGCCGGAGAACTGCCACTCCATCACCACCACGCCGTCGTGCTGCTGTTGGAGCCTTCTTCCTCAACCTCTCCCTCCTCCTTGCTGGATCAACGCGCGGGAGACGTCACCGGGCTGCACGTGTGTTAAACGCGGAGGCACCGTTGTTCGGTGCTTAGATCGGATTCGGCCGCGATCTGAATCGCTACGTGTACGACTCCTCCAACCGCGTTCTTGCAACGCTTTCGACTCGCGATCTTCAAGGGTATGAAGATGCACTCCCCTCTCGTTGCTAGTTACTCCATAGATTGATCTTGGTGATGCGTAGAAAATTTTAAAATTCTGCTACGTTCCCCAACAGATCTAAGCCGGGGGCGCGCGGGGTCTCCTGACCCGGCCGCAGCCGACCTGGTTGCCGCCGCTGCTGTAGAGTTCTGCCCGGGCTGTGTCCCTGCCATGAAGACTCTGGCCCAATTTGGCGGCTCAAGAGGGTCCGGAATACTGCTGCCATCGGAACAGCCCCCGAGCATGTCGTCCTGCAGTTGGTACAAAGAGTCTGTCTCGCCCGTTGATGAAGCAGTATCAGAACAGATGACCGTCTCACCGCCCTCCACCGATCCTTCAGAGTATTCACCGCCGTGGACGCAGCCTACGAAGGCATGCTTCACGACAGATTGAACACGGGCAGTCCTCGTGCGCCGAGCCACTTCGATGAGGTTTGTGTGGACGTCCGGCTCAGGACCTGACTCGCTGATCCAGGCTATGAAGACGTGAATTCCGCCGAAGGGGACCTGGTATCCGTACTCAATTGAGCCGGCCTCTGGGCCCCAGCCTTCGTCGTCAATGTAGAGCTTTCTGCGACGACTCTTGGTCATCCGGCCCACAGGGTATCCCTTGAGCCCTTCGAAGTTGCCCTTCAAGAACTCAAATCCACCGTGCGCTGGCCCCACGGTGGGCGCCAACTGTCGTGGAATTGTCACGGCAGATATCCTAGAGCGAGGACTTAGTCGTAGGGCCATCGCATTAGGAAGCTTAAAGGGGTTAATCAGGACAAAGGACACGAGAAGGTTTTATACTAGTTCGGCCCCTTACGATGAAGGTAAAAGCCTACGTCTAGCTGGGATTGGTATTGTTGGGGTTTCGATCGCCAAGAGGCTCAACTCGCCGGCTTGGTTATCGACTTCTTCTTTCTTGCCCTAAGCCGCCACCGGGTCGTCCCCTTATATACATGGGTTGACGCCTGGTGGCCTACAGAGTCCCGGTCGGCTCATAATCGTGTCCGGCTCGGTGACTTCCTTTACATGCCTTTCTTTACAAGTCTTTCCTTACATATGGTGGTTCACAATATCAGGCCTTAAACCGCCTTCAGGCCTTTGGGCCTTCTATAAGATTTAATAAACTATAATCTTGAATGTTTACTGGGCTTCTTGTGTAACCCGCCATTGGGGCTGACCCGGCCCCTCCTGGGCGGGTCATAACTGATAGTAATATCCCCAACACTCTCCTTTTTATGGGAAAACATTATGACAAGTTTATTCATTGGTAAAAATAGTTACATCATCAGCTATCAGATCAATATTCAAGTCATGCAGATCCTCATACCAAACATGATGATGTCCCTCTGCATTAGAAGTTGAAGTATGAGCCACTCTATAGATTTCTCTAGGACTAAACACACAGATTAAATTGAATAAAACCTCTAGCAAGAAAAGCACGCTCTTCATAAATCATCGTCGCTTGGCCAATAGAGTTTCCTCCACCCCGCATGATCTCAACCACCTCCATGCAGTCGCTATTGACAATTAGCTTGTCGCATCCGACTTGTAAATCACAATATAAATAGGTACTTGTACTTAAAGCTTTGTGCTTTCCATTTAAGAAGTACAAAGACGTATACAAGCACACAAGTATCACGTGAGTAAGCATATCCAACATGGTTCATCTTATTCATAGGTAGCACTCCAATGCAATAATAACTATTCTACCAAACAATGAATCTTGTCATGCCATGTCATTTTGCATTATGAAAAGCACTAATATTGACTTTTGGGAAAACATATATCTATCACTATTGTGACATGGGAGTTCTGTAATGGAAAAATCACATGTAAGAGGTTAGTCACACCTCTTTCACGATCTGAGATGTTGAAGCTAATCATGTTTGTACTGCAAAACGAAGAGCAACCCAATTCATCACGATAGCAAACCAAAGTGCACAGTGTACTTATGTATCAATAGTAGTTCATATTATATGGCCGTGAGGATAGAACATGACACAATATAGGTAGTGTAGTAACTAATCAAGGGTAAAAAAGTCCAATCTTGCTTACCCCTTGGTCTTAGGTTGTTAGCAAAACAAATATCACGCTCTCTTTCAGGAACGGGGTGTAGTTAATATCTGCACAAAATATTAGTTAGGCTTATGAACACAAAAATGAAGAGCAGACACTTCAAAATTCATGTCTAGGAGAACCATGCTTACTTTTGAGCATATACAGAAATGTAACAGAGCAACTATTTTTTTCTCCAAGTTGTTTCAAATTTCAGAAAGTGATAGAGATTGATCTAGCTCATGTTTATCTTATCTAAATGGACGTGGTAACCATCCCTTATAACGGTACTATGTAATTCCAGAGTTTTTCTCACTTCTGTAACGATATGGTACATGCAAGAGAGGAACTTGATGCGGTAACCCACCCTCTCTTGATGCAACATTAGAAATGGCGACAAATATAAATGCCATGTGTTTCTTTGGTTCTGGAAGTTATGTTAACAATTTTATCTTCAGGTTCTCTTATGATTCGTCCAAAACTAATGTGCTAACAAATACAAATGATCAAGGAGATGTATCTCGATAGGGTAACAAAAATGGAAATTGCGAACAAAATGCAAACTGAAAATTGTGTTGATCCCACTCTCAGGAGATGTGTAAATGGCAGGTCTAAGAAGAACAAAAGTGACTGGAAACTATGTGGTAGATATTACAGTAATTCACATAAAATCAGCAGATCGAATGCTCTATATTGTCTCATTTCACCCTTGAAGTTGGTTGCAGAACAACAAAAAACAAGAGTCGAGAAAAAGTAAGTGTTCAAAGGAGATGCACAAACATTGTTTATAAGTATCGTAGTTTCAGAGCTCAATACATATTTTTAAAGTGCTTTCGGTCTTTTGGCCTCTGGTTAAAACACACAAAACATGCAATGCATTAGTCTGATTAGAACATCTCAACTGCTTCTCTAATAAAAAGAAGGTATAGAGAAAGAATAATACTGCTATTAATTTACCAAGAACGTATGCCTATAATCTGTTGGCTTGATGATGAACATGTTCCTTTCAGAAATATAATATGTATAAAGCACACTTATATAATCCAATTCCAAACACAAGCTCGGAAGTTGGATCAGAAAATGTTAGCGTGTTTGAGATGATTTATTGTAGCATCCGAGGCAGAAAAAATCACTACTTAATCTTGGATTCATTGTAAATGAAAAATGAACTCCCTTATGTTAAGTTGGTGAGGAAAAATAAACGAATAAGAGTTTAGTCACTTGAGTGCACACCAAAGTGTAGTTGTTCTGCAAGTAGTATTAAGTCCATTGTTGGGGATTGCGAGCCAGATAAGAATTATCTAATCACCAGATCTCCGATTTCATAAGTATCAAACATGTGGAATGCACATGTAGCCTAATACAATCTACTTCAGCTATGCATCTATCCAAATTTAAAAAAAAAATCAAAGAATGAAAAACAAAATACAGTCCAAAAAAGTGAGACGATGATTTTATTAATGATACAAGGGAATCTTAAATTATGCCCGTACACTTGGTTTTCATTCAGACAGCTACATGGAAGTATTCTCTGTTGCTATAATTATGATCAATATTACATTAAATAAATAATACAATTGTCCCAATTAATATTATCTTATTTATGATAACTAATACAGCCTTGACAACTCATAGCTCATAGATGAAGCCATTAGTGACATCTCAACTCTCTGTAGTCATATTATTCACCAGCAGCTCTGATTAATTGTCGCTGCATTGTCTTTGTTGTTCGCAGAAAGAGCATGACATACCGGATCCCACTATGAACCGAACCACTTGTTGTACTATTTACCTATTTTAATTGAATGATGCTTACGACAATACTAGAGGGTAAACTTACTATAAACTTTAGGGTTTCAGAACCATGACTCTGAGCAGAGGAGGCAGATGGGATTTGCATTACCAGAATGTAAAGCCTAGGGCAACGTCGAGGTGCTTCCAGGGGCACACCTGTCCTGGATGTGGCATCCACACATAGTGGTCGTTGGCATGGAGTTAGATATAATCAAAGCAAGTGAATTAGTGATTGCATTAGCCACAATTCATGCATTGAACTCCAATGTCTTAATATAATAGTACGTATGTACTGTACAGTAGGTTATCATCTATAAAGGATAAATTGTTATATACTACATGGAAGCTTGAACAAGATGCAATTTTGTATACCTCGGGGATTAGAGAGATGCACATCCAGACCGACTGACGTGTCTTTTAGGACATTAAGCATCTGAAACAGACACGAAGACAAAGTTCATCAATCAACCATGTATTTTCACGGACAAGCACAACCTCAAAGCAAAAAAGGAAAAGAGATGGATCCATGTGAGAACTGAGAAGCTTGTTCAGGTAGCACCCAGGGGCGTTGTCGAGGAGGTGGTCGTTGCACGTGGTGGTCTTCCAGGACCCGCGTGCCGCGCCATGCGGGCAAAGAGCCATTGGCCATCATGATTGCAGACGTGGGAGAGGGGCGGCAGATACAGGTCGACCTCTAGCTCCTCGTCCGTCGGGTGGAATCGGTAGCTCGAGCGGCACCCCCGTCGTCGCCATGGATGTGATAGCGATAGCAACCATGATGTACGACCGCAGCGTCAACACGATGACATGTCCACAGCCAGGCTCCCTGCGAGAGCTTGCAGGTTGGAGAAGACGCGTGCCCCGTGGTTGTGATAGTTGTGGCGCCCTAGGTCGAGCCCACGGATGAATCCCAACGAGGAGTCCAGGCGGGCATGCTTGGACGGCTGCGCCGGCGCGTTCCCCCACGGTTGCCGGAGACAGAGAGGGAGAGGAGACCCTTGAGGTGCGACGTCGAGAGGGAAAGGCATGGGGAGATCGGCATGTTCTTTTTTGGGAGTACCTAGAACTCATCTAGATGAGACGTAATTTGGTCTCATTCACCTGAAAAACAAAAATGGATACAACTCACGTCAGCACACACGCATCTTATAGCATCATATCGAATGGCTATAAAAGATGAATACGACCAAATTAAATCTCATCTAGATGAGTTCTAGCAAAACTGTTCTTTTTTTTTGAGTAATGGGAGATCAGCATGTGGGGGAGGGATGGAGAAGGTGGAGCACGTGGGGTTTTTCCGTAGCTTTTCTTTGGCTTGGAACGTGGGGTTTCTTTGGCGATTTTTTTCACATGAGGGATCATGCGAGGGGCAGGATGGTTGTCGTAGGTGGGCAGCACTAGGTCGAACCATTACGACGTTTGATCCTCCTTTAATAGTAGAGAAGAGATACGTATCCTATACGTTTGTGCCGCCTTCACATCCTACGTGGCTGACTCTTTTCCCCCTTAATTAGTCACTAGCAACGGATTAGAGTTCTTTTTCCTCACCACTTGCGGACTGGAACCCTAGCGTCACTAGGAGAGGCCAGCCTTCCAGCACCTTTCTTCGGGGGCTCTCCTTTGACCACGACCTCGGTCGTCGGTGGTTAGGGGGATCGTCGAATCCATGCGTTTGTATCATTTCTTAGGCTCTCATATTAAGGTTTTTAGGATGCTCACCATCTTGGCTTCAATGATGGCGATGACAATGCTGAATAATAATTCTTTAGATCCTTCTTCGACCTGGCGATTAGTCCTATGGTTGGGGATGGAATTGGAAATCAGTCTGTTCAAGCAAGGATGTCGTGGCAGCGGCGGCATCCTCATGGTGGACCTGTGTCCTCAGGCTCCGCCATTGCGACCGTGTTCGCTCCAGCGCCGACGCAGAGCTTGGGAGGTAGTCCAGGAGTGGATGCAGATTATGGTCTACATCGACGGCATGTGGAAGATGGTGGATCGTGTGCTGGGTTCGTGGTTCATGGATGACAGGTATGGTTTCCTCGTCCGACGTCTTAGTTGTGTGAGGGTACTAGATCTGAAGTTCGACGGCGTGTCCGGGGTGTTGCCCCGGCCTGATTTGTTCAATGAAAATGTTTTCGCTTGTGGTGAGCCACATTGGAGGTCCGCAATGTTGCCTATCAGCGATGGAGCCACATCGTAATCGGATGTGTCATTTGTTCATTTGGAGGCTTCTATGGTGGTGCCAGAGGCAGGCGACGGGTGTTGGTGTTAAGCACAGAGGATTCTTCGGTCTTGATTGTAATTTTACTTCTTGGCTAGTGTTTTTTTGTGTAAAGAATAACGTTTTGCTTCCTTTTCAGTTTTGGCAGGCCGATGTGTATGTGGCTGGTACTATGATCCTTATGATATAAATAAGACACATATTATAATAAAAAAAGACTCCCTCCCTTTTTTAGAAAATTACACTCAATGATACGACTCGCCTTCAAGTTGAGTTTCTCATTTTCCCTCCTGGCTGCGACAACTAGGGCACTCATCTCCTTCAAACTGTTAGTGAGCTCATGGATCTATGTCCTCTTTACTTGCCGCTCATGCGGCGACTGGCACAGAGGGGTATCCTGGTGCCTTGGCTCAGCCTAATAGTTTTAGTTCAGGATTTTTATCTCGCAGGAGTGGCATTCAGGTGGATGACGGTGCTTTATCTTTGAGCTGGTATGTCAAAGGTTCAATGCGATTACTATGGCTTTCGGACACTGGTCTTTAGGGGCACGAGCAAGACTTATCAACTGTCATCGATAAGGTCAAGCCGGTTCCGATAGGGGAACATCAATAGTGGTGCGCCGACATCTCGTTCTAGCTACGGTTTTGGTTGTTCGATGGTTGATTATCTTCGATCCGGTTTTGGATGTAAATAGGGTTTTTTTCTCCTAGAGTGACCATAGGTAATTGAACCCACAAAAATTCATGCCTTGGAAAAGTGATTTCTGCAAGAACTTGTTACTAAAAATGTTTCGCTATCTTGAACTTAATCGTACAGTTTAAAGGAAGAAACAATGATAAAGAAATGGCCTGGGCTAGAGGTTTTACTTGTAGCTGTATATACCTATGCTCGGGATCCTATATAGATAATCAAGATGTCATTGGTAAACATCACTACTTATATGTTCTCAACATAATGTTTGTGGGAGATGCGTCCAAATAACCCCATGACCAACTGCCGCAGCATCGAGATTTTATTTCCCAACCGAGGCCCTTGCCTTCTCGCGGGTTTATCCTAGTTATTAAGAAATAATCCGACCAACGCATTGGTGCTAAATGACTGCACCTTATGTACCCCTAGAGAATATGTTCCAGCTATCGTACTAATCTTACTTTCACCGACGTTCGACATAGCCTTCTGCTCCTCTCTGCACTCAACCTCTCCATGATTGATCTTCGCTATCCCAGCGGGTATCTGCGAAGCCTTAAAACGAGGTAGAAACAAGAGAGAGAAAAGCATAGCGTAACACATTGAATAACGTTATTGTTAAAGTAAACCAACAATCTCTTAGTGCATGTACATGGGGATATTATAAGTCTTACAATCCCCGCAGATTACGATGTGTTCTTGATTGCAAGTATTATGGCTAATGTAGATGGAGGCTAAGGAAGTGGATATGGCTATGGAAATGGCGGTGGCTACTGTAGATGGGAGTGATGGTGGTGGCTGTGAATGGATGACTTGATGAATGAGTGATGACTCTTCTAGCTGAAGGGTTTTCCTCTCCTTTATATACTGCAGGCAGGCAGAATAGGATCGGGGGCCCTCCGATGTATATTGATCGTATGGGCCTTCACAAAAGTTGTTAGGGTCATGGATGTGGCAGCACTTGGTAAGAGCGCAGGTATAAGCGCTCACGGTCATACTAGACGAAGTCTTCCCCTCTATACTTTGTTGTGTGCCTCTTGTTGATCAGGATCGATCACTACGGTTATTATCTTAAATATATAACTTGATTTTGCACCTAAAATAGTCCATGTTTTTAGGGAGCATTAAATAAATAAGTTCACAATCTTTTGCATTAATTAGTCTTTAGTAATC
Source organism: Triticum urartu (assembly GCF_003073215.2). Taxonomy (NCBI): domain Eukaryota; kingdom Viridiplantae; phylum Streptophyta; class Magnoliopsida; order Poales; family Poaceae; genus Triticum; species Triticum urartu. The sequence goes on along the minus strand of NC_053024.1, from coordinate 274,121,488 downwards.
AAATAGAAGTGATTCTCTGAGAAAATTTGAGATTATCCGGTTTAAACATGAGTTCAAAAATACACTAACCAGCCTCCAAAACTTAACATAGAATGTCCTCGAGCAAAAAACAATATCGCAAGGAACTTATTGTTTAAACTGAAATGACAAAAATGTTTTGGTTCACTTAACTTATATGTACCCCTCTTCTATTTTTCACATGAAAACTTAGCAGAGATAGCGGCGGGAAATGCTATTATGCATGCTTTTAGGCCAAGATGGTTAAAAAAAGTTAACTTGGACAAAAAGTAGTCAATGAGTGATTATCATATTTTGTCATTATTAGTGATGAAGTTCATAGTAAGGATGAGATGGCACTGCAGAGGCTTAGATAGATTAGAGCGTAGGTCCCGGGTTTCTGGGGAGCAACTAGTTGACGAGCGCTCCTTCGGGGGCCTTCCGACGGTCACTTGGGGGTGGGCTGAGAGTGTGTCACTCTCAGCCACCGCTATGTGTCGTGCTCTCACCCTCCGCCACGTGTCGTGCTCTGGGTGCTCCCTCTAGATTTTGCTTATTTTTCGCATGCGTTTTGGCTTTTTAGGCATTTTTTGTTTTTTTTATCTTTTGGTTTTTCACCGGTCATTCTTAGATTTTGGACCCAAAAAATCAATCTTTTGCACAAAAAAAGCATTTTTTTTTTTGCTTCCACGAGAGGTACGGTTTTGCTTCAGCGAGAAGTATGGATTTGCTTTCGCGAGAGGCACGGCCGTACATCTCGAAAACAGAAAACAATGTGTATGTTTTCTTTTTTTCTTCCACGAGAGGCATGACCGTGCCTCTCAGAAACAAAAAAATGTGTTTTTTTCCTCCCGTAAGAGGCACGGTTTTGCTTCCACGAGAGGCTCAGCCGTGCCTCTTGGAAACCGAAAAAATGTTTTTTTCGTGAAAGGCATGATTTTGCCTCCACGAGAGGTATGATTTCGCTTCCGTGAGAGGCATGGCCATGCCTCTCGAAAAAGAAAAAAACGAGTTTTTTTCGTTTCACGAGAGGCACGGTTTTGCTTCCGTGAGAGATGGTCATGTCTTTCAAAAAAACATGTTTTCTATTTTTTTTTCCTTCCACAAGAGTCACGGTTTTTTCGTCCGGTTTTTCTTCGTAAAAAAAGTTCGTCAAAACCTATCAACATGGGATCTAGTTTTAAAGATCTCGACATGAGAAATTCAAGGTGAAAACGGTTTGATATTTGGAGGCAAGGTTTAAGAGATAAAAACATTTTAAATAAACAAATCTACAAAAAAAAGAAAACTACGAGGTTGCGATAAGTAACGTGCATGCAGCATGCCACTTGCCGTAACCTGAGAATGTGGAAGTGATTTTTGAAAGTAGTACTTCTCTAATTTTAAGGTTCCTGCCGCTCTGAATAGTTTCTTTTGCGTTCGAGCATGCGTTCTATTTGTCGGCTATGGGCCTTGAATCGAACCTCTTCTACAATTGTGGTGCACCCCTATTGTCTCGTGTATTTTTATGTGATTATTTATATACTCTGTCTATTGTGGGGCTTTAGGGCATCTCTAACACATTTGTCCGTGGACAGAAGGACCAGTCCATAAACACGGATGTAGGAGCCGGCTATCCAACGCTACACGCATACATTTCAAATCGTGGTTCAACTAAATCAAAGAAAAATCATCAAACACGATGGATTTCATTAAAGTTCAAACATAATAAGTTACATAAAGCAGACGATATTTTAACCGTTTAATTAAAAAATAGAAAAAGAAAATCCTAAATCCTATTAGTGCCCTGCCCACCGTCTCAAAGAGTTGGCAAGAAGACGAGGCTACCGGCTTCTCAACATCATCATGAAGATGAAGAAGCCGAAGCAGATTTATTTGACGCGACGCCGTCCTCATCACTCCAGCAGCACCAAACGAAACATAGACCCTCGCCCTCTGTCTGCCATCGGAGCAACGACCAGAGGGGGCAGAGGTTGTGGCTTCACCAGTGTTCTGCAAGGAAACTGTTGTTCCCTAATTGCTGTTTTGCTCTCGAGCGGTTGAGACGAAGCGTTACGACCAATTGTATGCCACAATGAAGTCAGAATACATAGTTTTTGTCATTTGCATAAAACAGTATATTGATGCATCCATCATAAATCACTATACATAATACACTATAAATGCAACGATCATGTGTATACCATTACTCCAACCAAGAAAACCAGTTGTGGAGCGAAGATATTAGGTATCGATTGTATCTAAATCCGGATAATCGCATGCTTTAAACGTAAGCCAGAGTATTGCAACCATGAAAGCCCAAATCACGCACAAACCGAATATTTTTGTGCCGAGTGGCCCTTCCTCCATGATGATCATAACCGTATATATGATCCCTAGGATGATGACGAAGCACTGCAAAGAACAAATATGTAAGGGGAAAAGTCACAATGTCGGTTTGCACCTTTTCTTGAGGTATTTCGTCCGATCGGGCAAGTTTTAAATTATGCAAGAACGACTAACTAATGTACAAAATAGATTGAATATTCGTTTTTCTTCCTCACAGAATGATGCAAAGTCAAACAATCATATTTCCAAATTTGTATGCAAGGACGGATTTTTCTCTTGTAATGTGTCAAGGCTTGTAAACACGTTTGTTACTAAGTTTGAGAAGGCAAGTCAGTTAAGCTCTAAAAAATTCCAAAGTGAGTATGCATCTTACCCTGGCTAGAGGCTTCTCGTAGGGGCTCGGCTTGCGCGGGAGCTTCTGGCCGGTGGACCGTCGGTATGCCTGGCCGACTTGGTCTGCCGGTTGCGATTTGCAGAGGTACTGCCTCCGTTTCGAATTACTTAGTTATAGGTATGGATGTATCTAGATGTATTTTAGTTTTAGATATGTTTATTTCTGTGACGAGTAATTTAGAACGAAGGGAGTAGTTGCAAAAGATAAAAGTTTTGTTTCCGAGAGATGAGATGAAACCGGGATAAGGGAAGTCGCCAGCTAGTAGTTTTATAACGCGGTACGCAGTACGGGTCCGACCGGCCAGGGTGCTGTAAGACCATCCCCTGCATGCATGAACACCATGGCAACATGACCTGGACCCGATCCTCATCAATCAAGTTTCAAAAGCCCCTACACGTACTCACCTTTTGGTGGCTGTGGTGGTCAAATCGAAACAAGTTGAGAGAGGGACAAATGCCCACCCAGCCTGCTGACGTGGCGAGGAGAACGAGGAGTAATGTCCTGGAATACATGCAAATCTTTGGGAGGACTGCGGACAAACCCCCGTCAGACAAGTGGCAGCCTCCCGCAGAGTCGGAGTACAAAATAAATGTCGATGGATCATTTGTGGCAGGGCAGGATCATGCAGGTTGGGGCGTGGCTGCGAGGACGGCTGACGGTCGGCTTGTCTGCCCTCGCGCGGGAAGGACGGAGAACATCCATGACGCCTTCGCGGCAGAAGCTGATGCCATGTCTCATGCAATCAATATGGCAGCAGATCTTGGCATGGTGCGAGTGGTGTTTGAAACTGATTCCCAGCTGCTAGCTGAAACTCTGGATACACATCAGTCGGACTCCTCGGCGTACGTGGCAGTGCTAGAAGATATGAAGTACCAGATGAAACTCGGGTTCTCGAAATTCAATGTCTCAGTGTGTAGATGAAATGCGAACTCTGTTGCTCACGAGTTGGCCAGGATTGGCCGTAGTTGTGGTTCTGACCACTGTATGCAGTGGGACTCCAATGTACCAGCCATTGTTGGCGATTGTGTCTTGGGTGATATGCCCAAGCTCGTTAAGTAATAAAGCTATATTGCTTTCAAAAAAAAGTTTCAACAACAAAAACCCAAAAAGTTTAAAACATTACAAAGAGATGGAATCGGTAGCCCGGACGATTACATAGTCCTACCATTTTTGCGGGGCTTAATGTTTATACATGTATACGTACCTATACATTTGCGCCGCCTTCACATCCTGCGTGGGTGGCTCTTTTTCCCCTTTAATCACTAGCAGCGAAATAGAGTTCTTTTTCCTCATCGCTTGCGGACTCAAACCCTAGCGTCATCAGGACAGGCCAGCCTTCCAGCACCTTTCTTCGGCGGCTCTCCTTGGCCGATGAACCTTGTTCGTCGATGGTGAGGGACGTCGTCGAATCCACGCGTGTGGATCTTTTTAGGCTCTCGTAGTTGTTTTAGGATGTCCATCGTCTTGGCTTTGAGAATAACAATGACAGCGCTGAATAAAAAAATATTCAGATCCTTCTCCGACATGGCAATTAGTCCTATGGTCGGGGATGAAATTTGAAACCAGTCGGTTCAAGTAAGGATGTCATGGTGGCAGTGACATCCTCGTGGTGGACCTGTATCCTCGGGCTCCGCCACTGAGACAGTGTTCGCTCCAGCGCCGACGCAGAACTTGGGAGGTAGTACAGGAGCGGATGCAGATTGTGGTATGCATCGACAGAATGTGAAAGATGGTGGATCGTGTGTTGGGTCCATGGTTCGTGGATGACAGGTATGGTTTCCTCCTCCGACGTCAGTCGTGCGAGGGTATCAGATCTGGAGTTCGACGGTGTGTCCTGGGTGTTGCCCCGGTCTGATTTGTTCAATGAAAATGGTTTCGCCTGTGGTGGGCCACATTGGAGGTCCGCAAAGCTGCCTATCAAAGATGAAGCCACGTTGAGCTCGGGTGTGGAGGCGATCCGTCATTTGTTCATTTGGTGGCTTCTATGATGGTGTCGGAGGCAGGTGCCCGGCGTTGGTGTTAAGCACAGAGGATTCTTCGGTCTTGATTGTAATTTTACTTCTTGGTTGGTGTTTCTTTGTACAAATACTAACGTTTTGCTGCCTTTTTAGTTTTGTCCGGCCGATGTGTATGTGACTTTACTATGATCCTTATGATATAAATAAGACGCATATTACCATAAAAAAGACTCTTTCCCCCCTTTATTCAAAAAATTACACTCAATGATATGACTCGCCTTCAAGTTGAGTTTTTCATTTTCCCTCCTGGCTGCGACAACTAGGGCACTCATCTCCTCGAAACTGTTCATGAGCTCGTGGATCTATATCCTCTCTACTTGCCGCTCATGCGGCGGCTGGCACCGAGGGGTATGCTGGTGCCTTGACTCCGCCTAGTAGTTTTAGTTCAGCATTTTTTGAAGGAAATATGCCCTAGAGGCAATAATAAAGTTGTTATTTATATTTTCTTATATCATGATAAATGTTTATTATTCATGCTAGAATTGTATTAATCGGAAACTTAGTACATGTGTGAATACATAGACAAACTGAGTGTCACTAGTATGCCTCTACTTGACTAGCTCGTTAATCAAAGATGGTTAAGTTTCCTAGCCATAGACAAAGAGTTGTCATTTGATAAACGGGATCACATCATTAGAGAATGATGTGATTGACTTGACCCACTCATTAGCTTGGCACCATGATCGTTTAGTTTATTGCTATTGCTTTCTCCATAACTTATACATGTTCCTATTCCTATGAGATTATGCAACTCCCGAATACCGGAGGAACACTAGTGTGCTATCAAACGTCACAATGTAACTGGGTGACTATAAAGATGCTCTACGGGTGTCTCCGATGGTGTTTGTTGAGTTGGCATAGATCAAGATTAGGATTTGTCACTCTGTATATCTGAGAGGTGTCTCTGGACCCTCTCGGTAATGCACATCACTATAAGCCTTGCAAGCAATGTGACCAATGAGTTAGTTACGGGATGTTGCATTACGGAATGAGTAAAGAGACTTGCCGGTAACGAGATTGAACTAGGTATTGAAATACCTGTTGGGGAACGTTGCAGAAAACAAAAAATTTCCTACGGTTTCACCAAGATCCATCTATGAGTTCATCTAGCAACGAGTGATCGGATTGCATCTACATACATTTGTAGATCACGCGCGGAAGCGTTCAAAGAACGGGGATGAGGAAGTCGTACTCGACGTGATCCAAATCACCGGAGATCCTAGCGCCGAACGGACGGCACCTCCGTGTTCAACACACGTACGGTCAGCGTGACGTCTCCTCCTTCTTGATCCAGCAAGGAGGGAGGAGAGGTTGATGAAGATCCAGCAGCACGACGGCGTGGTGGTGAATGCAGGAGTCACCGCAGCAGGGCTTCGCCGTTCTACTACGAGAGGGAGAGGTGTAGCAGGGGAGAGGGAGGCGCCAAGAGTCAAGGGTGCGGCTGCCCCTCCCTCCCCCCCTTTATATAGGCTCCCCAAGGGGGGCGCCGGCCCTAGGAGATGGGATCTCCTAGGAGGGCGGCGGCCAAGGGTGGAGTGGCCCCCAAGGCAAGTGGGGCGCCCCCCACCCTAGGGTTTCCAACCCTAGGCGCAGGGGGTGGGCCAAGTGGGGCGCACCAGCCCACTATGGGCTGGTTCCCCTCCCCACTTCAGCCCATGGGGCCCTCCGGGATGGGTGGTCCCACCCGGTGGACCCCCGGGACCCATCCGGTGGTCCCGGTACAATACCGGTGCACCCCTTGAAACTCTCCCGATGGCCGAAACTGCACTTCCTATATATAATTCTTCACCTCCGACCATTCCGGAACTCCTCGTGACGTCCGGGATCTCATCTGGGACTCTGAACAACTTTCGGGTTACCGCATATTATATCTCTACAACCCTAGCGTCACCGAACCTTAAGTGTGTAGACCCTACGGGTTCGGGAGGCATGTAGACATGACCAAGATGGCTCTCCGGTCAATAACCAACAGCGGGATCTGGATACCCATGTTGGCTCCCACATGCTCCTCGATGATCTCATCGGATGAACCACGATGTCGAGGATTCAAAAGCAACCCCGTATACAATTCCCTTTGTCAATCGGTATGTTACTTGCCCGAGATTCGATCGTCGGTATCCCAATACCTCGTTCAATCTCGTTACCGGCAAGTCACTTTACTCGTACCGTAATGCATGATCCCGTGACCAGACACTTGGTCACTTTGAGCTCATTATGATGATGCATTACCGAGTGGGCCCAGTGATACCTCTCCGTCATACGGAGTGACAAATCCCAGTCTTGATCGTGTCAACCCAACAGACACTTTCGGAGATACCCGTAGTATACCTTTATAGTCACCCAGTTACGTTGTGACGTTTGGTACACCCAAAGCACTCCTACGGTATCCGGGAGTTACACGATCTCATGGTCTAAGGAAAAGATACTTGACATTGGAAAAACTCTAGCAAACGAACTATACGATCTTGTGCTATGTTTAGGATTGGGTCTTGTCCATCACATCATTCTCCTAATGATGTGATCTCGTTATCAATGACATCCAATGTCCATAGTCAGGAAACCATGACTATCTGTTGATCAACGAGCTAGTCAACTAGAGGCTTACCAGGGACATGTTGGTGTCTATGTTATTCACACATGTATTACGATTTCCGGATAACACAATTATAGCATGAATAAAGACAATTATCATGAACAAGGAAATATAATAATAATGCTTTTATTATTGCCTCTAGGGCATATTTCCAACAGTCTCCCACTTGCACTAGAGTCAATAATCTAGTTACATTGTGATGAATCGAACACCCATGGAATTCTGGTGTTGATCATGTTTTGCTCTAGGGAGAGGTTTAGTCAACGGATCTGCTACATTCAGGTCCGTATGTACTTTACAAATATCTATGTCTCCATCTTGAACATTTTCACGAATGGAGTTGAAGCGACGCTTGATGTGCCTTGTCTTCTTGTGAAACCTGGGCTCCTTGGCAATGCAATAGCTCCAGTGTTGTCACAGAAGAGAGCTTGATGGCCCCGATGCATTGGGTATGACTCCTAGGTCGGTGATGAACTCCTTCACCAATTGCTTCATGTGCTGCCTCCGAGGCTGCCATGTACTCCGCTTCACATGTAGATCCCGCCACGACGCTCTGCTTGCAACTGCACCAGCTTACTGCCCCACCATTCAAAATATACACGTATCCGGCTTTGTGACTTAGAGTCATCCAGATCTGTGTCGAAGCTAGCATCGACGTAACCCTTTACGACGAGCTCTTCGTCACCTCCATAAACGAGAAACATTTCCTTAGTCCTTTTCAGGTACTTCAGGATATTCTTGACCGCTGTCCAGTGTTCCATGCCGGGATTACTTTGGTACCTTCCTACCAAACTTACGGCAAGGTTAACATCAGGTCTGGTACGCACTGCTCGTGGTTCTAACTCTGACAGTGATGTAGGGGGGTGAGTATGGAGAGGCTAGATCCTAGCTATTGGGAAGTTGTTACACGCGAGGTTTACGAGTTCAGGCCCTTCTCGGAGGAAGTAATAGCCCTACGTCTCGGAGCCCGGAGGCGGTCGACTGGATTATGCGTGTATAGATTACAGGGGTGCGAACCCTTCCTACTGAGGAGGGGGGTGGCTTATATAGAGTTCGCCGGCCCCCTCCTGCCCTCAGTAATGCAGGGTTTTAAAGTACATTTAAGATTGGGCGTTACTGGTAACGCCTCTAATAAAGTGCTATAATGACCATGAAGACTACTTAACAGCTGACCGTTTGCCTACGGAGTGACTGTAGTCTCCTGGCAGTCGAGTGATAGCTTCATGGTCGAGTGGTAGCTTCTTGGTCGAGTGTCTTGACCTGTCGAGTGGAGTACCTTCAAGTCGATTGATAGGTGATTTCTTCTAGGGATGTCCTTGGGTAGGACTCTTTGGGACGGGTCCGTGCTCCTACCCCAGGTACATAGCTTCATCATTAGCCCCCGAATGGATCGAGGTTAGAGTGGGGGAAGAGTTGGGGATCCTTTCCGACTGGTTCTTTGGGGCTGTATGAGTGCCTCGTTTAGGGTCAGTTGTCGTGGATGACGTCACCAACCTCTTTCAGTTGCCTTGATCCATTCCAGGCCCTTTGTCGAGTGAATATCCTTGCTTGCGATATGTTGAGTGTTGGTGCGAGCGGGATACTCTGTTTTTGGCAAGCGGTTCTGCGGCCCGTGGATCTCACGGGATTTGGATTTTGGGAAGCGCGCGGGAAGGGAGCAGCCGCAGTAATCGGAAGTGATAAAGCGAAAACTCCTCGATCCTCGTGTCGCCTTTTTCGCCACGTACTGCGCGCGCGTCCGCTGCGGGATTTGACTGGTCCGCCTGGGCCTACCGGTCAGCCACTCGGGAGCAGCCCCTTATAAGTTGCCGGCTCGGGGTTTCCAAGCTGCGCGCTTCTCTTCTTCTTCCTTCTTTCTCCCTCTCTCTTTTCGCCAGCCCTCCCGCGACCCTCGGCCGTACCCTAGCGCCGTTAGCCCGTGCGAGACCTCGCCGGCGACGATGGTGAAGGGCAAGACCACTGCTTTGGAGCGCGCGAAGAAGGCGGCGGCGGCGGGGAAAGGAAAGAAGTCTTCGCGAGGTGGATCTTCCTCCCGGACCACCCTGCCCAAGGGTTGGATTCAGGGCGACTGGATGCCATCGGTGCTCCGGCAGGAAGATCTCGACGACATGGATGAGGGAGGAGCCATTCCCCACGAGGCCGCGCGTCTCCCGGGGAGGGAGATCGAGCCGCAACCCCGAGTGCGTGCTCCTCGCCACCCACATCGACCGAGGGTTTTCTCTGCCTCCCCATCCATTCTTACGGAGCTTCTTGAATTTTTTCGGAGCGCAGCTCCATCACTTTACCCCCAACTCCATAGTCTATCTTGCCGCGTTCATTTCCATGTGCGAGGCCTTCCTGGGTTGCCGTCCGCATTGGGGGCTTTTCAAGCATATCTTTACTTGCCGCTCCCAGTCGGTGAAGAAGGCCAAGTCGAGTGACGAGAAGACGCAAGTCATCCAGTTGTGCGGGGGTCTGGCGATCCAGACGAGGGGGAAGAGCTGTTTCCCCTCTATCACCTTCCCGGAGTCGGTCCGCGGCTGGCAGTCGACCTGGTTCTACTGCCAGGACCAGGCGACCCCCGGACAGTCGACCGGTCTTCCTCCTTTTTCACTCGACCGAGCCGAGAAGCCTATCTCTCTGAAAGTCACGCCGGAGGAAAGTGCCCAAGTCAAGGTATTGGCGGGTCGAGTGGTTGAGCTTGTCCGTGAGGGGGTGACTGGGATGGACCTGTTAGAGGTCTTTCTCCAGAGGCGCATCCAACCGCTCCAGGCGCGAGACCACCCGATGTGGCTGTATTCTGGCCTTGACGACACCACTCGGATCCACCCGGAGGAGGTCACCGATGAGATGCTGGAGGGGTGGCTGTCAAGCATCACGGGGAACAAAGACAACCCCCGAGGAGCCAGAAGGGTAATTCCACTCGACAACTCATATGAAGTGGATCAGGTATGTCTTTGTGTCGGATATCTGGCCTTCTGTATTAGTCTTCTTTGGTAAGTCGATTGACTTTCGTCCTGTCTGTTGTCTTCCAGGCTACCACTGAGATGTACTCGACGCCCAACGGGGCACAAGGGTCGACTGAGGAAGGTGAGGGGAGCGGAGGCGAGAGCGGGGACGACCAGGTCGAGTGGGAGTCCGACGGTGAGGGAGAGGAGGGCGACGACATCTTCTCCAGTGAGAGGAGGAGGAGGCTGAACCCTCCCGCCCGGAGGGACGGTCCAAGCTCGCCCACGATCCAGCGCAGGAACGTGGCAAGGCGGGACTGCTCCTGTTGGGCAGTCGTCGAAACGCCCTCGGACTTCTTCTCCTCCGCCGACCGGGAAGGCTCCCAAGCACCCACGAGCGACGCCATCCAAGCCGCCCAAGGCCTTGCCCAAGATGAAGATAGCTGTTCCCACCATTTCGGGTAACAATAACACTTGCTTTCCTTTGTCGACTGTGGACGGATCCTTGGTCGATTCACTGGGCCAACTGACTAACTTTCGAGATTTGCAGTGGTGCAACTTCTGAGGTCTCCGCCAGGAACGACGACCAAGAGATGGAGGACGGTGTCACCTCCAACCCTGGTACGATCATTGACGTCCTGCTTACGAGTCGACTGAAGCGTTGGTCGATTGAATGTTTTCCTTGCAGCTCCTCCTCATGTTATTGACCTCTCGGACAACGACGACAACGCACCACTGAGGGTGAAGAGGAAGAAGAAGGCGTTGGCTGGCAAGACTCCGCAATCCACTCCGGCGCCTGAGGCCGAAGTTTGGGATGATGGCGAACCCACTCGGGCTTCCGTGACTTTCGCTGTTCCTCTGACGAGTGTGCGGCCTTCAGCGTCGACTGCAGATCCGTCTTCGCTTTTTGCTGCGTACCCCGTCCCTGAGGACCAAGCGGCTGCTGCGAAGGAGGCTGTACGCCAGGCTGGAGTCATGATGGAACAGGTAAAAGTGGCTCGGGAAGCTTGCCAGGCGGCTTATGACGCAAGCTCGGCACTTCAGAGCAATGTCCAGTTCAGTCGACTTCAACACTTGGTCCGTTTTGGTATGTCCTTTGAAGAATCTCTTTTCCGAAGATCTTTGAGTTTGTACACCCACCGGGTGTGTTTGCCAGTTTTTGGACGAGTGGGGGCACGCTAAGTGCACCCAGTGGGTGTAGTCCCCGAGACTATGGTGGACTGCTGGTAGTCGGCCGTAGTCTTAGTATTTATTGCCTTTGTTGCTTTTCTTCTTTTTTACTGAAATTGTAACTTCTCCCCTTTGACTTCAGAAATCTTGTGATCTTTGAACCCGCTTGGCTGACTGTAGTCTTTAAATTGAGTCATAGTTGAGTTTCTTCGCTCCGTCTGATCGGGCCATGTCGAACGGAACGGTATCCCGTCGACTGTGGGCAGTCGACGTTTTTCTCTCTCTCTTTTTTACTGTGGGGGCACGCTGAGTGCACCCACTGGGTGTAGCCCCCGAGGCTACTGTCGAATGTTTTGCTTCGGCTGTAGTCTTAGAAACTCCATTATTGTCTCTTAGCTGTTCGGAAGCAACTTGTCTTTGACTCGACTTCAGGGGTCGGTCGGGTGGGATAGGAACCGGTGGGGGCACGCTAAGTGCACCCACCGGGTGTAGCCCCCGAGGCTACTGTCGAATGTTTTGCTTCGGCTGTAGTCTTAGAAACTCCATTATCATCTCTTAGCTGTTCGGAAGCAACTTGTCTTTGACTCGACTTCCAGGGGTCGGTCGGTGGGATAGGAACCGGTGGGGGCACGCTAAGTGCACCCACTGGGTGTAGTCCCCGAGACTATGGTGGACTGCTGGCAGTCGACCGTAGTCTTAGTATTTATGGCCTTTGTTGCTTTTCTTTCTTTTTTACTGAAATTGTAACTTCTCCCCTTTGACTTCAGAAATCTTGTGATCTTGAACCCGCTTGGCTGACTTGGAGAAGCAGCAAATTCAAATGAACCTTGATCTGGAGCTGGCCAGGACAGAGCTGCAGAAGGTCAGAGACGGGCCGCAGGTAAGACGCCTTTGTCGACTGGTTGATTTCAGGCTTGAGTATCTCTTCGCTTTCTCCGACTCAATCATCATTTTTGCAGAAAAACTGAAAGAAGCTCTGGCGAAGAAGGATCAGGACTTGGCTGCTGCCCGTAAGGAGGCTGATGACAAGACCGCTCTGGCCGCGCAGAAGCTGGCTTCGGTCGACCAATTAGAAGGGGAGAACACCAAGTTGAAGACCGCTCTGAAGGAAGCCAACAGGGAGTGTTCGCGTTGGAAGAAGGAGAACCTCACCCTGAGCGAGAAGATGGAAGGCATCGCTCGCAGGAGGGACGACCTGGAGAGCTATTTGAGGAGCTTTGCCAAGAAGCTGTACATCAAGCTCGAAGGTGCACAATCAGTTCCGACTGGTTCTTTTTTGTGTCGACTCAGTTTATGAAATTTGACTTATCCTTGGGTCGTGCATGCAGAACTTTGCCAGAACTTCGAAGAGGAGACCGGGCGGATCGAAACAGGTTTGGATCCAATCAACTCTCCGTGCAAGACGAAGCTGCCATGAACCTGCTCCGACTGGAATCCCGTGTTGACGGCGTCGTGGATTACTTGGCTCGACTGAAGGTCGCATGACGGCCGGATCGACCCGACGCTTTGGCCAGAGTCCATGCTCCAGAATGATCTCGAGTCTCTGATGACTCGACTCAACGGAATCCATGACCGAGTGCAAGAGTGGAAGAAGTCTTCAGCTCGGTGCGGTGCTGACGTGGCTCTGTCTCTGGTCCGCGTCCATTGCAAGGAGGTGCGGGAGGAGAAGCTGGCCGCCATCCAAGTCGCCAACACGAGGAAGCACAACTTCCAGGACTTCATGGAGACATTTATTGCTGCTGCTACCCGCATCGCAGATGGGATCGACTTGGATGAGTTCGTGGCCCCTGCCAGTCCTCCTCCTCCTGAGGAATGAAAAAACTTGCCTCGGAATGCCAAGTGTATTTTGTAAACCGTTGAACTCTGCCTTAAATTTGCCTCGGAATGCCAAGTGGAAGTGTAACAGTTAAACTCTGCCGAGCCGGGGGCTCGAGTACTTTGATCTGAGGTCTCTGGGACCTTTTAGGCTTTATTTGAACTTGATTTGTCGTTGAATCTCTTTGTGGATGACCCGTCAAGTGGGATTTGTTCTTCACTCGAAATAACTTGTGTCTGTGGTGCAGCTCCGACGGAGAAGGTGGCAGTCGACCTGCCCCTCGTCGTCCTCGGGAAATGAGAAGTGTTCCATACTTAGGCGAGCGCTGGGGTGCAGCTAAGCCTCCGAGCGGGAGGTTTGCTCTCGCTCAGTAGGATTTCAACTTAGGCGAGTGCTGACTGCAGCTAAGTCTCTTCGTAGGAGAACTTAGGCGAGTGCTGGACTGCAGCTAAGCCCCCGAGTGGGAGGTTTGCTCTCCACTCGGTAGGATTTTTCAAACTTAGGCGAGTGCTGGACTGCAGCTAAGCCCCCGAGTGGGAGGTTTGCTCTCCACTCGGTAGGATTTTTCAAACTTAGGCGAGTGCTGACCGCAGCTAAGTCTCTTCGTAGGAGAACTTAGGCGAGTGCTGGACTGCAGCTAAGCCCCCGAGTGGGAGGTTTGCTCTCCACTCGGTAGGATTTCTCAAACTTAGGCGAGTGCTGACTGCAGCTAAGTCTCTTGTAGGAGAACTTAGGCGAGTGCTGGACTGCAGCTAAGCCCCCGAGTGGGAGGTTTGCTCTCCACTCGGTAGGATTTTTCAAACTTAGGCGAGTGCTGACTGCAGCTAAGTCTCCGTAGGAGAACTTAGGCGAGTGCTGGACTGCAGCTAAGCCCCCGAGTGGGAGGATTGCTCTCCACTCGGTAGGATTTTTCAAACTTAGGCGAGTGCTGACCGCAGCTAAGTCTCTTCTAGGAGAACTTAGGCGAGTGCTGGACTGCAGCTAAGCCCCCGAGTGGGAGGTTTGCTCTCCACTCGGTAGGATTTTTCAAACTTAGGCGAGTGCTCGCAGCTAAGTCTCTTCGTAGGAGAACTTAGGCGAGTGCTGGAGCAGCTAAGCCCCCGAGTGGGATTTGCTCTCCACTCGGTAGGATTTTTCAAACTTAGGCGAGTGCCGACCGCAGCTAAGTCTCTTCGTAGGAGAACTTAGGCGAGTGCTGGACTGCAGCTAAGCCCCCGAGTGGGAGGTTTGCTCTCCACTCGGTAGGATTTTTCAAACTTAGGCGAGTGCTGACTGCAGCTAAGTCTCTTCGTAGGAGAACTTAGGCGAGTGCTGGACTGCAGCTAAGCCCCCGAGTGGGAGGTTTGCTCTCCACTCGGTAGGATTTTTCAAACTTAGGCGAGTGCTGACTGCAGCTAGTACCTGGACTGCAGCTAAGCCCCCGAGTGGGAGGTTTGCTCTTCACTCGGTAGGATTTTTTTGAACTTAGGCGAAACGGGTTCGCGGCTAAGTCACCCACTGGGGGTTCTCGTATGTAAACAGAAGTGACAGCAATCATTGGAACACTCTTGACTTTGATAAAAATGAACTGCGGAAGTTTCTCTTATTACATCTTTATGGGAAGGAACTTAAATGTAAAAGGGCGGAGTAGTTCCGCATTCCAAGCTCGTGGCTCGTCAATCTGGCGATCAACATTGTAGAGGTGATACGCTCCGTTGTGGAGGACTCTGGTGATGATGAAGGGGCCTTCCCAAGTAGGAGCAAGCTTGTGTGGTTTCTGTTGATCCACTCGGAGGACCAAATCTCCTTCTTGGAAGGCTCGACTCTTCACATGTCGGGCATGGAATCGACGCAAGTCTTGCTGATAAATGGTCGATCTGATCATGGCCATCTCTCTTTCTTCTTCCAGGAGGTCTACTGCATCTTGCCGAGCCTGTTCTGCTTCATCTTCGGTGTAAAGCTCGACTCGGGGAGCGTTGTGAAGGAGATCACTTGGCAGAACGGCTTCGGCTCCATAAACAAGAAAGAATGGAGTTCTTCCAGTCGACCGGTTAGGGGTGGTCCTTAATCCCCACAGAACTGACGGAAGCTCGTCGACCCAGGCACCTGCTGCATGCTTGAGATCACGCATTAGTCGAGGCTTTAGTCCTTTGAGGATCAGACCATTTGCTCTTTCAGCTTGTCCATTCGACTGGGGATGGGCAACTGATGCATAGTCGACACGAGTGCCTTGAGAGGCACAAAAGGCTCTGAACTGGTCTGAATCAAAGTTTGACCCATTGTCAGTGATGATGCTGTGAGGGACTCCATATCTGAATGTTAGTCCTCGGACGAAACTAATAGCAGCGCCAGCATCGAGGTTCTTGATAGGCTTGGCTTCAATCCATTTGGTGAACTTGTCGACTGCCACAACCACATGCGTGAATCCGCTCCTGCCTGTTCTCAGAGGACCAACCATGTCCAGTCCCCAGACAGCAAACGGCCAGACGAGAGGAATGGTCTTCAGGGCTGATGCAGGCTTGTGTGACATGTTGGAGTAGAACTGGCAGCCTCCACACTTGTCGACTATCTCTTTTGCCATCTCATTTGCTCTTGGCCAGTAAAATCCTGCTCGATATGCTTTGGCCACAATGGTCCGAGAGGACGCATGGTGGCCACAGGTTCCCGAGTGGATATCATCAAGGATTATTCGACCTTCTTCTGGTGTTATGCACTTCTGACCGATTCCAGTCGTGCTTTCTCTATACAACTGCCCCTTTATGACTGTGAAGGCCTTGGATCGGTGGACGATCTGTCGGGCCTCTTCCTCGTCCTCCGGGAGCTCTTTCCTTAGGATATACGCGATGTATGGTATCGTCCAGTCGGGAGGGATTGCCAAGACTTCCATGATCAGGTCGACCACAGCAGGAACTTCGACTTTAGTCGGATCTGTGGCACCTTTCGGTTGTGGGGCTTCTTCTGTGAAAGGATCCTCCTGGAATGACGGCGAGCGGATGTGCTCCAAAAACACATTGCTGGGAATGGCTTCTCTCTTGGAGCCTATCTTTGCTAGATCATCGGCTGCTTGATTTTTGAGTCGGGGGATGTGATGAAGCTCTAACCCCTCGAATTTCTTTTCTAGCTTTCTCACTGCGTTGCAATAACCAGTCATAGCCGGACTTCTGACGTCCCACTCCTTCATCACCTGATTAACCACCAAATCTGAGTCGTCGTAGACCATGAGGCGACGGACGCGACGGACGCCGAGTGAAATGGCCATTGCGCACCCATACAAAGTGGCTTAATATTCTGCTTCGTTATTGGAGGAATTAAAGTGGATTTGAAGAACATATCTGAGCTTATCTCCTCGGGGGAGACCAATACTACTCCAGCACCGGAACCATTCAGCATTTTGGAACCGTCGAAGAACATGGTCCAATGCTCCGAGTGAACCTGAGTCGGCAGTTGTTGTTCAATCCACTCGGCGACGAAATCTGCTATTGCTTGGGACTTGATAGCTTTCTTTGCCTCAAACTTGATATCTAGAGGAAGGAGTTCAATCACTCATTTTGCCACTCGACCGGTTGCATCTCTGTTGTGCAGGATCTCTGACAATGGAGCATCACTGACGACCGTAATGGAATGATCAGAGAAGTAGGTGAGCAACCTTCTTTGTGGTAATAAATCCCATATACAAGCTTCTGATATGAGGGTATCTTTGCTTTGACGGGGTCAAAAACTCAGAAACATAATATACTGGCGCTGAACTTTGAAGGCCTTTCCTCTTCTTCCTGCTCGACCGTAAGTACTGTAACTGACGACTTGTCCCGTGGCTGCGATGTAAGCAGCAAAAGGCCTCTTTTGTTGATTGGGGCAGCAAACACCGGCTGGGTGGAGAGCAGACGCTTTGAGCTCTGCAAAACGCTGCATCAGCTTCAGGAGACCACTCGAACTTGTCTGACTTCTTCATAGTCGGTAAAGAGGCAATGCCTTTTCACCGAGACGAAGAGATGAATCGACTAAAGCGGCCAAGCAACCAGTAAGCTTCTGGACGTCGTGCCACACGCACCAGGATTTCATCCGGAGTATAAGTACCAACTTTTTCTGGATTGGCGGATTCCCGTTCGGAAACCGAGAAAACCGAGTAACTTTCGCTAGAACTCCGAATGTGCACTTTGATGGATTAAGCTTGATATCATACCTCGAGGTGGCAAAGTTTCAGCAAGTCAGTCAGCAGGTCGAAACCCTTCCGTGATTGACCACAATATCATCCATCTATGCTTCCACATTCCGACTGATTTGAGTGAGCAAACACTTCTGAATCATCCTCATGAACGTGGCTCCGGCATTCTTGAGGCCGAATGGCATGGTAACATAACAGAAGCACCCGAATGGAGTGATGAAAGTTGTTTTGATCTCGTCGGGTCCATACAGACGGATCTGATGGTACCCGGAATAGGCGTCTAAAAAAGACAGTCGCTCACATCCCGCAGTCGAGTTGACTATCTGGTCGATGCGGGGGAGAGGAAAATGATCTTTCGGGCAGGCCCGATTGATATGTTTAAAGTCAATGCACATGCGAAGTGACTTGTCCTTCTTGGGGACCATGACAACGTTGGCGAGCCACTCGGAGTGGTAAATCTCTCGGATGAACTCCGCTGCTAAGAGCCGCTAAGAGCCGAGCCACCTCCTCGCCAATGGCTTGCTTCTTCTGGACGGCGGACCGTCGAAGATGTTCCTTCACCGGCTTGAATTTTGGGTCGACCCGTAGACGGTGCTCAGCCAGCCCTCTGGGAACTCCAGGCATGTCAGAGGGTTTCCATGCGAAGATATCCCAGTTCTCACAGAGGAGCTGGATGAGCGCTTCTTCCTATTTGGAGTCGAGCGTCATCGAGATGTGAGTCGGAGCAGCGTCGGGGTCGGTCGGGTGAACGTGGACTGTCTTTGTTTCGCCAGCCGACTGAAAAGCTGATTCTGAGGCGGGCTTCTTGGCTCGCAGCAAATCACTCGGGTCGGCATTCTTTTGGTACTCTTTCAGCTCGACTACTGCCATCTGAGCGTCAGCGATCTTCGAGCCTTTCTGAAAGCATTCTTCCGCCTTCTTCCGATTGCCTGTAACAGTGATCACGCCTTTGGGGCCAGGCATCTTTAGTTTGAGATACACGTAACATGGTCGGGCCATGAAGCGTGCGTAAGCTGGCCTACCCAAAATGGCGTGATAAGCACTTTGGAAGTCCACAACCTCGAATGTCAACTTTTCCTTGCGGTAATTCTTTGAATCACCGAAAACCACATCAAGAGCGATTTGGCCGAGTGATTGGGCTTTCTTCCCAGGAATGGCTCCGTGGAAACTCATGTTAGTGGTGCTGAGTCTGGACATCGGAATGCCCATTCCTTTCAATGTTTCAGCATACAGTATGTTCAGGCCACTACCCCCATCCATCAGGACTTTAGTCAGTCGAGTGCCTTCAACAATTGGGTCGACCACCAAAGCTTGCCTCCCAGAGGTGGCAATGTGCGTTGGGTGATCAGACTGGTCGAATGTGATGGCAGTCTGAGACCACTTCAGGTAACTGGGTGTTGTCGGGGCAACCATGTTCACCTCCCGGTTAATGACTTTCAGTCGAATTTTGCTTTCGACATCGGCAAAAATCATCAGGGTGGAATTGACTTGGGGGTATCCATCATCACTGTCTTCCTTGTCCTCGACTCTGTTCGACTCTTTTTCCTTATCCTTGGACTGCTTTCCTTGGAACTGCTGGATCAGGAGCCGGCACTGTCAAGTGGTATGCTTTGGGTAAATAAAATTACCTTCTTCATCCTTCTTGGTGTGGATGTGACATGGCAGATCCAAAACATCATTTCCGTCTTGATTCTTGACTTTCTTGGGCTTCCAGGTGCCCTTGGATTTTCCCTTGAAGTTTCCCTGGGCTATGGCCAGGGCCTCCCCAGGAGCGGCCGGCTTGGCCTTCCGCTTCTGCTTCCGACTGGAATTGCCTCCGGTTTCCTGGGCGACTGCTTTCTGCTTGCCACTCCGGAGTCGATCTTCATCTTCTCCGTTAGCATACTTGGTGGCAATCTCCATCATCTGATTCAGAGACATCTCTCCAGTTCGACCGAACTTCAGATTCAACTCTCTGTATTTAACACCTTCTTTGAAGGCACAAACTGCTTGATGGTCTGGTACATTCTCAACCGAGTGGTGCAGCGTGATCCACCTCTGGATGTATTCCCTCAGGGTTTCATTCGGCTTCTGCACGCAAGACCGTAACTCCGTAAGGCCTGCAGGTCGCTTGCATGTTCCTTCAAAGGTTGTGATAAACACTCGGGAGAGGTCCTCCCAAGTGTAAATGCTGCTGGGGGCCAACTGATTTAGCCACGCTCTGGCCGAGCCCTCTAACATGAGAGGCAAATGCTTCATGGCCACCTCATCATTTCCACCGCCAATCTGTACAGCCACTCGGTAATCTTCGAGCCAGGTGTCAGGCTTAGATTCACCCGTGAACTTCCTGATTCCAGTCGCCAACCTGAAATTGGGAGGAATCACTGCGGCTCTGATGGCTCGACTGAAACACTCTGGCCCTGAAGCGCGTACTCTGCTGCTGGCAGGCGCATCTCTGTTGTGGCCTTCTCGATGAGCTCTGTTCCTGTCAACCAAACCTTGAACGAGGATGGATCTCGCATCAAAGCTTGGGTCCCTGGGGTCGACTGGAATCCTCTACCCAACACTATGAGGGCGTCTGTCATCTTGCCGTCGAGGCGCATATGACCCACTCCTCGGGGGAGGGGTTGGCACTCGACGTCGATCTTCACGGTCGAATCGGTGATCATACTGCTCATTCCTCCTGTACTGGTCATGCCGGTCACCACGTCCCTCACGCCTCGGGAGCGATCTCGGGCTGTGGGCCGACTGAACTGTATCTGTTGCGACAGATCGACTGTGGATCCTATTCCGCGACTGAGAGACAGCGGAATTCTGGTTTCCCGCCGCCCGGAGCAATGCCCTAATCTGTAACAAGCCCCTGCCAGCCTCCGACTGGGAGGGCTGAATCGATTCTGCTATACGGGCCGCAGCGGCCAAATTCTGGACTGGGGTTCGATATACCTGCGTCGGCGGGAAGAGCTGGCGTCGACTCGACTCGGGAGCCCGCTGACGTGCTTGCTCGTCGAGTGCTCGCTGGAGATTCTCCACTCGAGTGCGCTCGGCCAAGTTGGCCAAACGCGCATCCTCTAAGGCCCGGGCCTCGGGGGTCTCTCCGACGATAGGAGTGCGGAGCGCGTCCATGTTCCGGCGGCGAAGCTCCTCTCGCTGTAATGATGTGAGAGGTTCGGGGAGATACTCATCGTGGGGATGCGACGGATCGCCCCCACCCGCGCCTCCATCAGTGCGAGGGAAACCGGGGGGACTGTGTGTTCCATCGACCGCCAGAACCTCAGCCGCTGGATCGCTGCTGTCGCACTCGGATGCGGTCTCCACGGAGCCAGTCGACAGGTCGAACAGGCCGTAGAGGGATTCGACGGGCTCGATTGCCGCGACTTGGGGGGCTGCCGATTGGCGGGCCACGGCATGCCTCACCCACCGCTGAAGTCTTGACCGACCGGAGCGCTTGCGCTGGTGGGAGACAGGGCGGGGAGACGACGCAGGGGTTGACCGATACTGGGTCGACGGCTGCCGCAGGAGAACACCATGAATGCATGCGCGGAAGTGCGTCGCACCGCGGACGGGGAGCGCGTCGATGTCGAGTGGTGCCTCCTGAAGCCAGGCGGAGTCGTCGGCGATGAAGGTGAGCGTGCCGAGACGGATCTCGCGGCCCTCCACCAAAACTCCGCAAGAAACCATGATCAAAGGGATCGGAAAAGATCGCAACTTCTCCAACTAAGCGCTAAGATTCCTGCCCCACGGTGGGCGCCAACTATCGTGGTTCTAACTCTGACAGTGATGTAGGGGGGTGAGTATGGAGAGGCTAGATCCTAGCTATTGGGAAGTTGTTACACGCGAGGTTTACGAGTTCAGGCCCTTCTCGGAGGAAGTAATAGCCCTACGTCTCGGAGCCCAGAGGCGGTCGACTGGATTATGCGTGTATAGATTACAGGGGTGCGAACCCTTCCTACTGAGGAGGGGTGGCTTATATAGAGTTCGCTGGCCCCCTCCTTCCCTCAGTAATGCAGGGTTTAAAGTACATTTAAGATTGGGCGTTACTGGTAACGCCTCTAATAAAGTGCTATAATGACCATGAAGACTACTTAACGGCTGACCGTTTGCCTACGGAGCGACTGTAGGTCTCCTGGTAGTCGAATGATTAGCTTCATGGTCAAGTGGTAGCTTCTTGGTCGAGTGTCTTGAACCTGCCGAGTGGAGTGCCTTCAAGTCGATTGATAGGCGATTTCTTCTAGGGATGTCCTTGGGTAGGACTCTTTGGGACGGGTCCGTGCTCCTACCCCAGGTACATAGCTTCATCATGGAGATAAGGGTTTGTGATGGGTACTTGGTATGTTTGACTTTTGCATAGACCTCCCCGGCAACGGCGCCGGAAATTCTTCTTGCTACCTCTTGAGCACTGCGTTGGTTTTCCCTTGAAGAGGAAAGGGTGATGCAGCAAGGTAGCGTAAGTATTTCCCTCAGTTTTTGAAAACCAAGGTATCAATCCAGTAGGAGGCAACGCGCGAGTCACTCGCACCTGCACAAAAAAAAATAAGTCCTCGCAACCAACGCGATAAGGGGTTGTCAATACCTACACGGTCACTTACGAGAGTGGGATCTGATAGACCCGGGGGCCATAGGTTCACTAGTGGCTTCTCTCAAGAGCATAAGTATTTTACGGTGGGTGAACAAATTACTGTTGAGCAATTGACAGAATTGAGCATAGTTATTATAATATCTAGGTATGATCATGTATATAGGCATAACGTCCGAGACAAGTTGACCGACTCCTGCCTGCATCTACTACTATTACTCCACACATCGACCGCTATCCAGCATGCATTGAGAGTATTAAGTTCATAAGAACAGAGTAATGCCTTAAGCAAGATGACATGATGTAGAGGGATAAATTCATGCAATATGATAAAAAACCCATCTTGTTATCCTTGATGTCAACAACACAATACGTGCCTTGCTGCCCCTACTGTCACTGGGAAAGGACACCGGCAAGATTTGAACCCAAAGCTAAGCACTTCTCCCATTGCAAGAAAGATCAATCTAGTAGGCCAAACCAAACTGATAATTCGAAGAGACTTGCAAAGATAACCAATCATACATAAAAGAATTCAGAGAAGATTCAAATATTGTTCATAGATAAACTTGATCATAAACCCACAATTCATCGGTCTCAACAAACACACCGCAAAAGAAGATTACATCGAATAGATCTCCACAAGAGAGGGGAGAACTTTGTATTGAGATCCAAAAAGAGAGAAGAAGCCATCTAGCTAATAACTATGGACCCGTAGGTCTGAGGTAAACTACTCACACTTCATAGAAGGGCTATGGTGTTGATGTAGAAGCCCTCCGTGATCGATGCCCCCTCCGGCGAAGCCTCCGGAACAGGCCCCAAGATGGGATCTCGTGGATACAGGAAGTTAACTGGCAGTGGAATTAGGGTTTCGGCTCCGTATCTGATTGTTTGGTGGTACGTAGGTATATATAGGAGGAAAAAGTACGTTGGTGGAGCAACAGGGGGCCCACGAGGGTGGAGGGCGTGCCTAGGGGGGGTAAGGCGCGCCCCCTACCTCGTGGCCTCCCTGTTGGTTGCTTGACGTAGGGTCCAAGTGTCATGGTTCTTGTTCGGTGAGAAAATCACGTTCCTGAAGGTTTCATTCCGTTTGGACTCCGTTTGATATTCCTTTTCTCTGAAACCCTAAAGTAGGCAAAAACAACAATTCTAGGTTGGGCCTCTGGTTAATAGGTTAGTCCCAAAAATAATATAAAAGTGTATAATAAAGCCCAATAATGTTCAAAACAGTAGATAATATAGCATGGAGCAATCAAAAATTATAGATACTTTGGAGACGTATCAACGGACGCTGATAGTAGTGTTACTATCTGCTCCCTCTGTCCCAAAATTCTTGTGTTAGATTTGTTTAAATACAGATGTATCAAGTCACGTTTTAGTATTAGATACATCCGCATCTAGATGAATCTAAGACAAGAATTTTGGGACGGAGGGAGTACAAAGCTAGACTTGTCAAAAAAGGTTTTGACAAAGTTCAAGGTGTTGACTACGATGAGATTTTCTCATTCATAGCGATACTTAAGTCTGTCCTAATCATGTTAGCAAATGCCACATTTTATGAAATCTGGCAAATGGATGTCAAAACTACATTCCTTAATGGATTTCTTAAAGAAGAGTTGTATATGATGCAACCAGAAGGTTTTGTCGATCCTAAAGGTGCTAACAAAATGTGCAAGCTCCAGCGATCCATCTATGGACTGGTGCCAAGCATCTCGGAGTTGGAATATACGCTTTGATAAGTTGATCAAAGCATATAGTTTTATACAGACTTGCGGTGAAGCATGTATTTACAAGAAAGTGAGTGGCAGCACTACAACATTTCTGATAAGTATATGTGAATGACATATTGTTGATCGGAGATAATGTAGAATTATTCTGCAAAGCATAAAGGAGTGTTTGAACGGAGTTTTTCAAAGAAAGACCTCAGTGAAACTGCTTGCATATTGAGCATCAAGATCTATAGAGATAGATCAAGACGCTTGATAAGTTTTTCAATGAGTACATACCTTGACAAGATTTTGAAGTAGTTCAAAATGGAACAGTCAAAGAAAGAGTTCTTGCCTGAGTTACAAGGTGTGAAACTGAGTAAGACTCAAAGCCCGACCACGGCAGAAGATAGAAAGAGAATGAAAGTCATTCCCTATGCCTTGGCCATAGGTTCTATAAAATATGTCACGCTGTGTACCAGATCTATTGTATACCCTACACTGATTTTGGTAAGGGAGTACAATAGTGATCTAGGAGTAGATCACTGGACAGCAGTCAAAATTATCCTTAGTGGAATAAGGATATGTTTCTTGATTATGGAGGTGACAAAAAAGGTTTGTCGTAAAGGGTAACATTGATGCAAATTTTGACACTGATCCAGATGACTCTAAATCTCAATCCGGATACATATTGAAAGTGGGAGCAATTAGCTAGAGTAGCTCCGTGCAGAGCATTGTTGACATAGAAATTTGCAAAATACTTATGGATCTGAATGTGGCAGACCCGTTGACTAAACTTCTCTCACAAGCAAAACCTGATCACACCTTAGTACTCTTTGGGTGTTAATCACATAGCAATGTGAACTAGATTGTTGACTCTAGTAAACCCTTTGAGTGTTGGTCACATGTCGTGTGAACTATGGGTGTTAATCACATGCTGATGAGAACTATTGGTATTAAATCGCATGGCGATGTGAACTAGATTATTGACTCTAGTTCAAGTGGGAGACTGAAGGAAATATGCCCTAGAGGCAATAATAAAGTTATTATTTACTTCCTTATATCATGATAAATGTTTATTATTCATGCTAGAATTGTATTAACCGGAAACATAATACATGTGTGAATACATAGACAAACAGAGTGTCACTAGTATGCCTCTACTTAACTAGCTCGTTGATCAAAGATGGTTATGTTTCCTAACCATAGACATGAGTTGTCATTTGATTAACGGGGTCACATCATTAGGAGAATGATGTGATTGACTTGACCCATTCCATTAGCTTAGCACTTGATCGTTTAGTTTGTTGCTATTGCTTTCTTCATGACTTATACATGTTCCTATGACTATGAGATTATGCAACTCCCGTTTACCGGATGAACACTTTGTGTGCCACCAAACGTCACAACGTAACTGGGTGATCTACAGGTGTCTCCGAAGGTACTTGTTGGGTTGGCGTATTTCGAGATTAGGATTTGTCACTCCGATTGTCGGAGAGGTATCTCTGGGCCCACTCGATAATGCACATCACTATAAGCCTTGCAAGCATTGCAACTAATGAGTTAGTTGCGGGATGATGTATTACGGAACGAGTAAAGAGACTTGCTGGTAATGAGATTGAACTAGGTATTGAGATACCGACGATTGAATCTAGGGCAAGTAACATAGCGATGACAAAGGGAACAACGTATGTTGTTATGCGGTTTGATCGATAAAGATGTTCGTAGAATATGTAGGAGCCAATATGAGCATCCAGGTTCCGCTATTGGTTATTGACCGGAGACGTGTCTCGGTCATGTCTACATAGTTCTCGAACCCGTAGGGTCCGCACGCTTAAAGTTCGATGACGGTTATATTATGAGTTTATGTGTTTTGATGTACCAAAGGTAGTTCGGAGTCCCGGATGAGATCAGGGACATGACGAGGAGTCTCGAAATGTTCGAGACGTAAACATCGATATATTGGACGACTATATTCGGACATCGGAAAGGTTCCGAGTGATTCGGGTATTTATCGGAGTACCGGGGAGTTACGGGAATTCGCCGGGGAGTGTATGGGCCTTATTGGGCTTTAGGGGAAAGACAGAGAGGCAGGCCACCGCCCCCCCCCCCCCAAGGCCTAGTCCGAATTGGACTAGGGGGGAGGGCTGTGCCCCCTCCTTCCTTCTCTTCTCTTTTCCCTTTCCTTCTCTCCTACTCCTACTACTTGGAAGGGCTCCTAGTTCTACTAGGAAAGGGGGAATCCTACTCCCGGTGGGAGTAGGACTCCCCTAGGGCGCGCCATAGAGAGGGCCGACCCCTCCCCTCCTCCACTCCTTTATATACGGGGGCAGGGAGGCACCCTAGAGACACAACAATTGATCATTGATCTTTTAGCCGTGTGCGGTGCCCCCTCCACCATAGTCCACCTCGATAATATCGTAGCGGTGCTTAGGCGAAGCCCTGCGTCGGTAGAACATCATCATCGTTACCATGCCGTCATGCTGACGAAGCTCTCCCTCTACACTTGGCTGGATCGGAGGTCGAGGGACGTCATCGGGCTGAACGTGTGCTGAACTCAGAGGTGTCGTGCATTCGGTACTTGATCGGTCGGATCGTGAAGACGTCCGACTACATCAACCACGTTGTGCTAACGCTTCCGCTTTTGGTCTACGAGGGTACGTGGACACACTCTCCCCTCTCGTTGCTATGCATCAACATGATCCTGTGTGTGCGTAGGAAATTTTTTGAAATTACTACATTCCCGAACAAATGTGTCATCACGTCAATAATCCCTTTGCATATTTTTTTAGGAATTTCAAAGACCAACATTGCATAGGAGGGTATGCCTTGAATGGCCGCTTTTAGCAAAATCTCCTTTCCTCTGGCCGAAAGAAGTTTTTCCTTCCAACCACCGATTTTCTTAACAATCGATCAATTAAGTACTGAAAACAACCGGTTTTATCTAATCCCACATTGGCTGGCAGTCTTAAATATCTGTTGTTTAGGGCTTCAGTCATGATATTAAGAGTTGTACACATTTTCCCTCTAGTCTCCACACTCTTATTAGGACTAAAAAGATATTGGATTTGTCAACAATGGCCATCTGTCCCGAGGCCGCCCCGAGGCCGCGCAATACGAATCTAAAACTGATTTCAGTGCTTCCGCACTTTGCAAATTTGCTTTCATAAGGATTAAAGAGTCAACGGCAAAGAAAATATTTGTAATAGGTGGTGCGTCTCTGCACACCTTTGCTCCTAAAATATTTTTGTTTTCTTTCGCATGTGTTAATAGGGTAGTCAGACCCTCCGTGCGTAACAAGAAAAGGTAAGGAGATAACATGTCTCCCTGCCTCAGACCCATAGTAGGTTTAGAATTCTCACTTTCCTCCGCATTAAACTAAATTTGGTATTCAACAGTGGAGACGCATTGCATAATAAAATTTACACAACTTTCACGAAAACAAAGCTTGAGAATAATCTCCTTGAGAAAAGCTCACTCAACCGGCGATAAGCTTTGTGCATATTTGGTTTTATTGCACACAAACCTTGTTTGTGCTCTCCCCTTTTCTTAATAGTGTGGAAGCATTCGTATGCCACCAGTGCATTATCTGTAATCAGTCTTCAGGAACGGGCGCAGTTTGAGTCGGACTAATAATATTTGGTAGGAACACCTTTAAGCGAAAAGCTATCTTTTTTGCAATTATTTTATACACCACACTGCACAAATTGATTGGCCTAAATTGGGTTACATTCTGAGGAGAATTGACTTTTGGGATCATCACAGTCGAAGTATCATTCTAGCCTAATGGGTGCAGGTATTTGCCGCTTGCAAAAACTCCTCAATGAGACCGTCTCCTAACATTGGCCAAAACCTTTTATAGAAAATAGAGTGTAGACCATCAGGTCCCGGGGCTTTTAAATCCTCAATATCAAAGAAGACTTTGTGTATCGGTCGTATATGAAGCGAGGAGGGCATTGTTCATCTTAGTAGATACTCTCCTCCGAACCAGGGATAAAACCTCCTGATTAGGTTACTCAATTTTTGAGGTAAAAAGTTCTGTAAAATATTCTGTGATATGGTCTTTTGTTCCGTATCTTGCCACCAGACCCAGAGTCATCAAGAAGCTTCTTAATATTGTTTCTCTTTTTCCTATATGTGGTTGCGTTGTGAAAAAAAAGTATTTTGGTCTCCATGCATCAACTTGTTAGAGTTATATAGTTATATTTATGTGGCCTTTGGCCTTTTGTATTCTAGCTTCTGGCATTCTCTTGTACATATATGCTGGTCTTTGGCACCATAGTAATACAAGTTGCTTTCATAACATGGTACCAGAGCCATGTTGAGACTCCTATGGAGCTCAATCTTCACCTTCGTGCTTCTGATGGTGAGCCCCTGTCTGATCCGACTCATTATCGTCATCTTGTTGGTAGTCTTCTCTATCTTGCTGTTACTCGTCCTGATATCTCCTATCTTGTCCATATTCTGAGTCAGTTTGTTTCTACTCCCACTTCAGTTCACTATAGTCACCTTCTTCGTGTTCTACGATATCTTCGTGGCATGATCTCTCATCGTCTCTTTTTTCCCCGTTCCAGTTTGTTACAGCTCCAGACCTATTCAGATGCTACGTGGGCTAGTGATCCTTCGGATCATCGTTCACTTTCTGCTTACTATGTTTTTTTGGTGGTTCTCTCATTGCCTGGAAGATGAAGAAATAGACTGCAGTTTCCCGTTTGGGTGCGGAGGCCGAGTTGTGAGCTATGGCTCTTCTGACGACAGAGGTGACTTGGTTACGATGGTTACTGGAGGATTTTGGTGTTTCTGTTAATGCACCTACCACCCCCTTGTCTGACAGTACAGGTGCTATCAGTATTGCGGGACCCTGTGAAGCATGAGCTTATCAAGCATATTGGTGTTGATGCTTTTTATGTGCGAGCTGTTGTGCAAGATCATGTTATTTCTCTTCAGTATGTGCCTACTGAGTTACAGCTAGCGGATTTCTTCACGAAGGCCCAGACTAGAGCGCAACATAGATTTCACCTCTCCAAACTCAGTGTTATGAATCCATCATGAGTTTGAGAGGGGGTGTTAGAGTTATATTGAGTTATATTTATGTGGCCTTCGGACTTTTGTATTCTAGCCTTCTGGCATTCTCTTGTACATGTATATATGTTGGTCTTTGCCACCATAGTAATACAAGTTGCTTTCATAACACAACTAATTGCTCGACCTCTTTGTAACCAGAAAAATTCTTCTTGATCCAACAGATTCTCAATGAGAACAATAATTTCATTCTGCCTAGAGTGGGGATCAACATCATGGGACCGCGTTTAAGTTTCTCTAATTCTTTTTAAATTTATTAATTCTCCGCTTTGCCCTCTTCAGAGTTTCGCGGTCCCAAGAATGTAGATCGGCATGTATCGCTTGAGTCCTCTCTCCAAGCATCGAACTGATGCTAGCCAGTTTTGCCTTTTCCTAAGAAGCCTTGACAATTTCCCCAACAGTTTCTTCTCTAAGGCACCTGGCTTCAAAAAATTTAACACTTCTTTTCGGCGGATGAAACATATTACCGTCAAAATAATCCATATCCAAAACTAACGAGCGATGATCAGAATGTACACGTTCTTCATTAATAGCAGCTGCCCGAGGAAATTTATGTGCCCATTCTACATTACAGACTGCACGGTCAAGGTGTTCCCCAATCTCACCTTTCCTCTAGGTAAAGGGGTCGCCCATGAAACCCATGTCGTCCAAACCACACTATGTGAGACAACCATGAAAATCCTTCATCGCATTTTCCAAAGAATACAAATCTCATTGAAATCTCCTAGTAACCTAGGTCTTCTTCAATAGTGAGCCAAGCTGCAGCGCGCCACCCCACTGTCTTAGTCAAAGAGGGTGTGGCCTATGGCAGATTCTCCATGATCTCTTGGAGAAGACAAACAGGTCATAGAGGAAAGAGATTCAAGGAATTATTGGTTACATAGTTAACAGATGCGAGGAGTTCTTTAAATATATCTGTAAGTGGCTAGGTGCCTTCCGACTTCCAATCAGGAGCATTTGTTTGATGTTCAAATTTTCACCAATTGAGAGTTTTCACCAGATATGTTGCCTTCAATATTGTTAGAGATATGACAAGCAATACCGAGGAAGACCAAATCAACATAGAGGATTCTAACATGGCAAACTCCCTCCAATAAGAAGGGTTAAAACCCATGGCGCCAGCCAACGAAATTTCCCTATACCTGGAGAGTTAACAAACGTCGGAGATTTATAACAATGACCTTATCTCATGCAGCAGCATAAAGAGATACTCCCTCCGTCCAAGTTTATTGGGCCCCTTAGCCAAATCAACGAGACAAAGGAGCCTCGTATGCAAAGATCTTTTTCGTTACATAGCCAATAATTATAGGGCATTAATTATGGACAGGGGTTTCGGAAAACAACAAAGTTAATGCCTTTCCTTTGCGCGCACAGGGAAGCATGGGAGCAACAGGTTGACGAGCGCTCCTTCGGGAGCCTCCCAACGATCACTTTGAGGTGGGCTGAGAGTGCACCGCTCTCAGCTGCCATCACGTGTCGCGCTCTCGGCACTCCCTTCAGATTTTATCTTTTTATTTTTTTCCATGCGTGTTTTCAAAATTTTCAACGATTTTTTAGGGGTTTTCAACTTCTCAATTTTCCACCCATCTCTTTTAGTTTTTTGACAAAAAATTGATTTATTTTTATTTTTACACAAAAAATGTTTTTTTCTTTCGTGAGAGACACGGATTTAAAAACATGTTTTCTCTTTTTTTTTCCTTCTGTGAGAAGCACGGTTTTTTTCTGCGAAAGGCACGGTGCGCCTCCTGGAAACGAAAAAAAAATCTTCCATGAGAGGCACGATTTTGCTTCTGGGAGAGGCACGGTCGTGCCCCTCCCAAACGAAAATTACGCGTTTTCTTTTTTTTCGGAGAGGCATGGTTTTGCTTTCGCGAGAGGCACGGTCGTGCCTCTCGTAAACGAAAAAACCGTGTTTTCTCTTCTTGTTTTCCTTCAATGAGAGGCATGATTTTGCTTCCGTGAGAGGCACGAAAACAAAAAAAAAGTCATGTTTTCTATTCATTTTCCATCTGCGAGAGGCACAGTTTTTTCGTCCGGTTTTTCCGTGGGAAAAAATAGTTCGTCAAAACCTATCAACATAGGATCTAGTTTCAGAAATCTTGACGCGAGAAATCCAATAATGAAAATGGTTTGAAATTTGAACGCATGATTTAAGAGATAAAATATTTTCAATAAACCGATCTACGAAAAAAGGAAAAATCTCAGGTTGCAACAAGTGGCGCACATACAACGTGCCACTTGTCGCAACCTTGAAAGGTGAAAATTGATCTTTGAAAGGACTACTCGGTTAGTAATTTTGGGGACGAATGCATCCGCACCGATTCCAATTGCATGGGCCCATGCATGCCTAATGAAAAAGAAAAACGCATCCATTGGTAAGTGGTAGCAGTTTCCCTAGTTATACACATATAAGTGACTCAATCAAACATAAAAAAGAAAAGGATGCGTCTAGTCGGTGTGTGGGCACCAGGAAGGATCACCCAAGCAGCCGACTAAAAAGGAATTTATCGGTCCCCTCGTCCATAAAAAGGAAGGTGCTCAAATCTCATGCATAAAAACCCGCTAATCAAGTACCCACCCATGCATGCCCTTCTGCATTAAATGCAATTCCATCATTGTCTTGCTGCGTATTAAATTCAGTTTTTCAAATTTTTCAAAAAGTGATATCTTTTAAACCAATCGTCGGAATTAAGATCCGTCTTCACCATTGGAACCCTCGCGAGATGCTCTTCGAAACTAGATCCCGCATAGGCATGTTTTGTGCAATTTAAATCCCGTTTTGTGCAACTATTAGCAGTCAATGTGCAACTAGTACATGATAGTCGATGTGCAATTTTCTACCTACTCGTGGACGTGTAGTTTTCACTCATGCAAACACTTATGAACACATTTAATTTGGGTTTTCATTTTTTTTAAATGCCATAAGCTTTTGGTTCGAACATCGGAATTAAGATCTATTTTCACCATAGGAATCTCCATAACGTGTTGTTCAAAGTAGACCCCGAATGAGTATGCTTTCACAAACTTTTTTCCTGCAATTTTCTTCTCATTAAATGCAACTGCCTAGCAGTTAATGTGCAACTACCTGATAGTCGATGTGCAACTTTTTCACGTGCGTCGAGAGTATGCAACTCTGTGCTCGTACGTGAGCTACTACGTCGATGAGAGTGTGCAACTCCATGGTCATGTTTGTGTGACTATGCCGCCACACGTAGCAACTTCTGCAATCGTGCGTGAGCTGCTATGTCAATGAGAGTATGCACCTTCATGGCCGCGCATATCCGACTACGCCGACGAGGGTGTGCAACTCTATAGTCGTGTGTGTGCAACCATACGGATAAGTGTGCAACTCCGCTACCACGCGTGTGCGACTATGCCGACAAGAGTATGCACCACCGTGGACATGCGTGAACTACTACGCCAATGAGGATGCAACTCCGTGGTCCTGTGTGTGCAATTATGCTACCACACTTGTACAACTCCGTTGCCATGCGTGTGCGACTGTACCGACGATAGTGTGCAACTCCGTAGCCAATGAGAGTGGACACTGATGCCGTCGAACACTGATGCCGTCGAGAGTGTGCAACTACGCGGCTCTGTGTGTGCGACTATGCGAGTGAGAGTGTGCAACTTCACTGTCGCGCATGTGCGACTATGCCGACGGGACTATGCAACTCCTCATCGTGCGTGACTACTACGCCGACGAGAGTGTGCAACTCCATTGTCATGCATGTGCGACTATGCCACTGCGTGTGTACAGCTCTAGTAGTCATGCATGAGCTACTATGCCAACGAGTGTGTGCACCTCCACAACCGCGCGTGTGCGACTGTACCGATAGGAGTCTTCCACTCCATGGTTGTGCATGTTTGACTATGCCTACTGGGGTGTGCAATTCCATAGCCGTGCATAAACTACTACGCTAACTAGAGTGTGCGGTTCTATGGTCCTGTGTTCCACTATGCAATCTCGCGTGTGCAACTTCCGTAGTTGTGCGTGAACTACTATGTTGATGAGAGTGTGCAACTCTCGCAGCCAACGAAAGTGGACATTTATGCCGATGACAGTGTGCAACTCCATGGCCGTCCATGTGCAACTAAGCGGGCAAGGGTGTGCAACTCCGCCACCACACGTGTGCGACTATACCGACGAGCTATCGTCATGCGTCTGCTACTATGCTGGTGAGAGTGTGCAGCTTCATGATCATGTGCGTGCAATGATGTCGTCGCGTGTGTGCAACTCCCGCAGCCTGCGTGAGCTACAATGCTGACGAGAATGTGCATCTTCGCGGCCGCGCGTGTGCAACTATGACAATGAAAGTGCGCAACTTTGTGGTCGTGCGTGTGGACATACTTTCACTTTGCAAGTAGTAGTTGGTCGAGCTTACAACGTCGCGCTTCTAGCTATACTTTAGTAAGCAATGCGGGCGCGAGACATCATCTAACCATATTAGTATTGTCGTGTTTTGTAATTTTCTAAGGGTCGTATCCAATCGAGAACTCATATGTATGCAACTACAACTACTACGGATTTCAACTAAAAATATGACTAACAAAAATAGATCAAAGCAAAAACATTCATCATAAAAGGATACCAATAGTGACATAAAATCTTTAGAACTTCAATTTTTCACAGCATTACATCACTATCAAAACAACCTTATTAGATTAGTTTCATCTAAAGAACATTTTTAGTTCAATAGTTTCTTACTTGGTCCGATGTAACCCAATGAATGTTACTGTAGTCAAATCAATAGTCAGAGTAAGATAAACACTACCAAAATGAAGGACAAAATTAAGGACTAATGTGTGTGTCACCATTGGTCTAATTAAGCATCAAAACAGAAAACAAATCCAAAGCAACATGCCGGCACACATTGTTCTATAACGAGTGTTCAGATCTGAATTGCAAATTAGCCAGATACTAATTTGGCCAAAATTGGTCGAGCTCAGAACGTCGCCGGTCTAGCTATTCTTGAGTAAGCAATGCGAGCGCAGGACATCATCCAACCATCTTAATATTGTTGTGTTGTGCAACTTTCTAATGGTCGTATCCAACTGAAAACTACTATGTGTGCAACTACAACTATTGCGGATGCCAACAAAAATGTGACTAACAAAAATAAATCAACTTAAACAAAAACATCATCTAGCCAAATTAGTATCGCCGTGTTATGCAACTTCCCGGTTATCGTATACAATCTGGGCTATTGCCAAGGCCAACTTAGTATAATTGTGCTGTACCGAAGCCCTCCCTTGCCCCTTGCCCTAAACTAAACTCCCGTGTTTTGCAAGCCTTAATGTGCTGTAGGCAGTCCCCGTTATGCATATGCGTGGTGACATTTGTTGCTGTACAATGTAGTAAAACAAGATCACTTGCTGCCAATAAATCAACAAGAAAACATCCATGGCGTGCAATCCTGAATTTGTGCAAGTTGCCACTGTTAGTAAGGAGTAATAAGCGCAAGGAAAGCAAAACATTAAGAGCTTTAAATAAGCAAGTACTCGTTCCGTTCCAAAATAGATGACTCAACTTTGTACTAACAATCGAACCAGAGTCGCCTGTCTAGCTATTCTTGAGTAAGCAATGGTAACCTAGGTTGATTGCCTCAAAAAAAAACCTAGGTTGAAACTGAATTCTCCATTAGAAGTTAGCCTCAATATTAATTTGGATCACAACTCAACAAATGGCATTCACTAATAGTGCATGATCATTCACACGCTACAAGTGTTTGTGCAACAACATGCATATAATAACATCAGTGCAATAAATGCAATTTTTGAAACTTCAAACTGTTTTAAGACATGCTCAATATACAATTCATCTTCAAGATCTGCTTTGTCTCGACAAGAGCATCATTACTAGATCTCATATGCGTAAGTTTCAATGGTAAAAATCAACTTACAAATTCGCCACCAAATGGTTAATAAAATTTTCAAGGTATTGGTATTAAAGTTACCATGTGGCAACTTTGATAAAAAAAACATCAGCAATTTTGACACAAACACAATGACATATTTCTTTATCATGGGGCGACAAAAAATCCATCTTAAAAGTTCTCAGCCAATAATAAATTAAGTTGCCATTGTGTTGATATCATAGTTGCCACATAGTAATAATGCCAACACGATGGAAACTTCATTTATCATGGGGCGGCAACTTTAGGGTCAAAAAAGGTTGCAAAAGCATTCACGAGTGGAATCTAGTTACGAAGCCCTTGACAATACAAAGCCAACAGCTTAAACACATTGTGAATTGGGCATATGGTTTGGTACACAAAACATTTTTTGGTTTAAAAAAAGTTGAAATTAGCTTGCATCATCACATGCATGTATGCAACTAACTACCCCACATGTTGTGGTTGGGTCGCTCCAGGGACGAGCTGAGCGAACGTCTGCTCATTATAGAATCTGTAAATATTACCGGAGATGGAGTTGCCATGACCTCTAAGGTGAAAGTGCTCTAGATAAATTTGTACGTGAGTCTTACATTCATGTCAGACTCTAAAATCATGCTGCCATTCACCTTTGTATGCATTCTGTATATTTCAACGCTGTTCAAACCACATTTCTGCCTATGTTAGTTGTACAGGTTCAGTTAGTGAGCAAGTGGATGATCTTCGTGTGGATCATTTGGGACCTCCCCTTGACTGTCCAGTGGCATGTACTGTGCCATGATAGCTCTAATCTCAGAGTCCATGTATGACTGAAAAAACAACACAAAACAACCATCTAGAATTAGACATCTGTCAATGAAACTAAGGAGAAGAAGCCTTAGTTAAAACATATTTACAGTATTGCTGAAACTCAACATCATAAGAGGGATTTGATGATATCGGCTTTCAAAACCATAAGCATAAGCTACAGCGGAATGTGTACATTTGTTACCCTTCTACTCCCTCCGTTCCATCTTAAGTGTCGCTGATTAGTACAACTATGAACTAAATCAGCGACACATAATATGGACGGAGGGAGTAGTTTTCTTTGCAGATGATGTGGGAAAATATTAAAGACATGAAAGTTGTCATATTACATAGAATTTCAACCACTGTTGGTACAACAGCAACTAGGATAGAACTTTCTTTTTAAGAACAAGCAACTTCAGTTGCATGTCGTTTTCGTTAAGATAAGTGTGAAGTGTGACAATTACGAGAATGTGGGTATGCTAGTACAATGTGGGTATGCTAGTACATCTTAACGATCGCTTGATTAACCACATGAATCACTGGAGATGGCTTCTTGTCGAAAACACACGTGTTGCGCTCAAGCCAAACCCTTCGCATCCCCACAATAGCCCAAGTAGCAGCCTCTCTCCCTCTCGGACCCTGGACTCTGTTGGGCATGTAGCACCACCATTGTCTGACCGTGTGGCTTGATGGTGTTAGTGAAGCCATCGCTCGCAACCTGAGGAACTTGAACCAAAACTCCCGCATGTAGGAACATTTGACGAAAGATGGTCAATCGTTTCTGGCGCCTGATTGCAGATAGGGCACACCAGGGGACTTGGTAGGGCCTGCCACTCCAAACAGTCAGCCATCCAGCATCGATTCCTAAGCACCAAGCAAACGTAGAACTTTTCGTTTGGCTGCACAATGTTTCTCTACAGGTTCCTGGTATTGTCCACTTGCTCAAAGACAAAGAAAAAGCCTCATATGCAGAACTGGCTGAGTACTTCCTGTTGACAGTGAGCCTCCACTCAAAGTAATCATCCACATCTGAGAGCAAAAGCATGTCCTGGATTTCCCTCCATATTTCAAAGTATTCTGCTATCACTTGCATCCGGAGTTGTACCCTAATATCCATGATTTACCTGTGATTAGCCAAAGCCTCGGCCACTGATCTTCTTGTCGCACCACACGCTTTAGCAAAGGAGAACAGTGTTGGTGCAATGTCATGGGCACTTCGCCCATTAATACTGCTCGTGCCAAAACTGTGATCTGTCTCCTATGTCCACCATGCATTGGTAGCCGCCAAGAAGAGGGTTGTTGCTCTTTGCTAATCGGCACTTGCAGTCCTGACCACACCCTCGGCTCCCCGACGCAACCCCGCCAGCTCCATCTGATCCTATGTGCCTCATTCAGGAACTGAGGATTGTGAATCCCAAGTCCTCCGAACTCTGTTTCACATTTGGTCCAAGCAAGCGCAACAGCCACCGACATCACCATGGGCACACCGGCAAGCCCAAGTGGACCCATGACAAGGACACGTGCACGAGCCATCTAAACTGAGGTGACTTCACTCCTCTTTGAGCTCCATATACCTTGAATGAGACTTTGCTACTACCTCAAAGTGGCATCCTATGTGTGATTAGGTTTGTTGACGACCACCGTGGAAGCACGAGGAAGGAAGACCAAGTCCAAGACGAGGAGTGAGAAGATGAGGAAGATGAAGGAGTAATTCGCGAAACCGGAGTCGGAAACCCGAAGACTCCAAAGTTTGTCAACTCTAGTCTCTCCAGACCTGATCCGGTCTCCACCAAGAATACGGCTTGTTACGCTTCATGCACTAGCCAACGCAACCAAAAGTCCGAACTGATGGAAAGGGATAGGCAATCCACATACACACTTCAATACCCCCTCTCACGTGTGACGTGGGAAGTTAACACGTGAATAGACTCAAGAGGTATGGCTCAAGAGGCCTATACGTGGACATAGAGGGGGGCAGCATCAATTTTTGGATGTATTGTGAAATCCAAAACTTGAACTCAAGACCTTAGGCCCTAATACCATGTTAAGCTTCATGCACTAGCCAACTAGGACTTGAACTCTAAGACCTTAGGCTCCCATAATATGTTAAGCGTCATGCACTAGCCAACGCAACCAAAAGTCCGAACTGATGGAAAGGGCCAGGCAATCCACATATACACTAGGTTTACAAATAAAAACTACATGAATGAAGATAATATTCTGCACCAGCTAGCTTACCCTTAATCTGTATTTGTATACCACATAGCTTCCTGCCGCCACAATAACCAAGGCTACCAAGATCCCCCACACAGCAGCCCATGCTGCTTTAGCCTGAACTGTTGTCTTACCTACAGATTAACCATACAAGATTAAGTGATATGTACAAAAAATGATAGATATTTGTTACATAATCAAAGTCTAAAATTACTTATGCAAGTGTCGTGCTCCTTGATGTACAAAAGGTCGCCACTACAAGTACAATCATAGCCACCCCATGTATCTCTGCAGCTGCATTCAGGACACTGGCAAGCTTTTCTCTCCTTGCACTCGTCAATATCTGCAAAGGTAAATGACAAGTAAGCTACAGTTTAAGAACTATTGTACCTGCTGCATTGCACTAATTTTTTACTGCCTTTTGTCACAAAATATATAACGTTTTTGCAGAAAAATTGTTAATCGGAAAAATATTCATGACAATTGTCCATATTCCAAGTATGTGTGAAGTCATTTGCATCTGCAAGAAAGACCTCGTTTTGTTATAGAAAAAAGAGAATCATTTGTATGTGTGAGAGAGAAGAGAGATTATCTAGAGAATAAAATTCAGAGCGAAAAGACGATCAGTGCAGTACAGGACCATTGGTAGAACATCACTTATTCTGAGATGCAGGTCAGTGGTAATTTCCTAATTTTTGTGTGTGTGTGATCGGGTGGGTGGTGTGGAATGGGGGGTAAGGCTAACGAGTACCATCACATTTTTTAACACCGTCCCCTCGGAAACCAGCTGGACACTTGCAATTTTGATCTCCTGATTCCTGTAAAATAAAATTTGGGTACGCGAATACTTATCAGAGTCAAGTAGAACTGTAGAAGTTATTACTGTTAGAGTATATATATATATATATATATATATATATATATCCTACTCTATTTTACTATCAATGCACCGTAATTTTACGTTCCGTAAGTTTTGTCTTATTTCCGACGCAAAAAGGGACCGTAAGAAAATATATAATCGCCGTAAAAAATATTTTATGTTATGTAAAATTACAAACGTAAAAACATAGTCTAAAATACACATAAACTGCAAATTTTCTTATCTTATGACCTATATTTTTAATTTTTATGTCAAATTTTACGTAATTAATCAATAGGAATGTAACTATTTGAATTCGAAACGTAATTTAATTATGAAATGATCGTAAGATTACCTCGGGTGAAGAATATTCTGCACCCTGGGTGATGAATAGTAACACTATGTATATATATATAGCCATGTAGGCTTTTGTATTTACCCCATTGTATAGGGGGTTTTCTGCATATTTCCTGCACCTGTACATGTATATATACTGGCCTATGACCCCATGGGAATACAGGTTACATATTCCTAACATGGTATTACAGCTAGGTCAACTTTTTCGCACGCTGCAACTTGTGCTATTGATCCACTGCCGCGTCGCCGCCATCCTCTGGCGGCTGTTGTTTTCTCTATTCTCCCGTTGCCGCCAGATTTCCCATGTCCGCTACTGCTTCTTGCCCCGCTCGCCTCTCTCCCGTCTGCCTCCAACGCCTCTCTGCCCCGCCCCCTGCAGATCAACGCCCCAGGCCGGCTGCTTTCATCCCACCCGTCCACCACTGGAGTGCTGCCCGCACCTTCACATCAAGCAGCTCGGTCCTGCCTCCTGCTCCGGTCCGTAGGGTGCAGCCGTTCAGGTCAATGGCTGCTGGATCCCGTCCAAGTCGCCATCAGCCTTAGGCCACAGCCGCGACCTGCCAGAGCCGTGACGATCGCTGGCCTCCTGCACCCAGCAATCAGCGGCTGCTGATTTGCTAGCTCCAGTCCTGCCTGCCGGTCAAAGGCACTGCTGGCTGCGCCTTCTATTGAATCAAGCCACCGGCCACTTCTATTGGGGCTGATGCGGCTGATTGTCCTCTTGTAAAAAAAAAGAAGAGAAAAAAAGGTGCCTCCGGTTCAAGGGTGTTCCCTACACTAACCAAATCTCGCACATGCGCTTTTCCTCGGTGCTTGGTGCTCATCCGCTTGTGATGTCATCCCTTCGGCGTCTTACGCAGGCTGTGCTGGTCGATTTACAACAACTTCTCTCAAGACCTCCGCATATGGTGATTGTCACTCTACACCAACTCCTCTCGCTACTTCCACCGGTGATTGTCACTCTACACCGGCTCCTCTCGCGACTTTCACCGATAGTGCTGATGCATATGGCTCCATCGACTACGCCTCGCACACGCGCCTTCCCTCGACGCATGGTGATTGTCTGCATGTGACCTTGTCTCCACCACCGGCCTCTGCAGATGATATTGGTCATGCTACATCGCCTCTAGCAGCTTCCACAGCTGGTGGTGGCCGCTCCTTTTTCGATGCTGCTATGTTAGCTGCTCCAGTTGTGTCCATGGTAAAAGAAAAAACTACTCCAGCTGTGTCCTTCACTGAGCAGGAAATTTTGTGACTTTATGACTTGCTTATTGCCTCCGGCACTTCCTTGTCGGGTGCATCTGTGTCTACCTCTTCAATTGAGCCCCTGACTGAGCAGGAGATTACACGACTTCGATGCTTGCTAGCCACATCCTCTGCTTCTTCACCAACTGGTTTCTGCTACCGACTATTTGGCATTGTGGGACCACCTTCTACACAGGCAGGTACATCTCCATGGATTCTTAATACCGGAGCATCTTTTCATATGACTCATGATTCATCCACTTTGTCCTCTATTCGACCTCTTGCTTCTCCTGTTCATGTTCTTACTGTTGATGGTACCTCCCTCCCGGTTAATGGCCGAGGCATTCTTAACACTTCGGCTTTTCATGTTCATCATGTTCCTCGACTTACCATGCAGCTCATTTCTAGTGGTCAGAATGTTGACTCTAGTTGTAGGGTCATTCTCGACTTTGACTCATGTTCAGTTTTGGATCGTCACACCGGTGCTCTACTTGGTGCTGGCCCTAGACATCGTGACTTAGGATCTCTAGGAGCTTGACTGGCTTCACCTTCCCTCCCCTGCCATCACCGCCAGTCTTTCCGCTTCAATTGCCTTGTCTACCAGCTCTTTCCAGTAGTGGCATCATCACCTTGGTCACTTGTGTGGCTCTCGTCTTCCATCATTAGTTCGACGTGGTCTTCTTGGATCCATCTCCGGTAGTGTGTCTTTAGACTCTCAGGGTTGTCGGCTTGGTAAACAAGTCCAATTACCTTATCCTCATAGCGAGACTCTATCTCAGCGTCCTTTCGACATTGTTCACTCTGATGTTTAGGGTCCAGCTCCCTTTGCCTCAAAAGGAGGTCATCACTACTGTATTATCTTTATAGATGACTTCTCTCAACACACTTGAATATATTTTATGTTTTCTCGTAGTGAGGTCTTATCTCATGGTTCACACTCAGTCCTCCACGCCTATCCATGTGTTCCATGCTGACTCTACGGGAGAGAATATCTCCAAGTTGTTGCATGGAGTCCTTGTTGAGCAGGGTACTCTTGCTCAATTCTCTTGGTGCTCATGCTCAAAATGGTGTGGTTGAGAGGCCCGTGCATTGATGACCGC
The DNA here is from genome assembly GCF_003073215.2 of Triticum urartu. Classification (NCBI taxonomy): domain Eukaryota; kingdom Viridiplantae; phylum Streptophyta; class Magnoliopsida; order Poales; family Poaceae; genus Triticum; species Triticum urartu. The sequence continues at coordinate 274,080,309 of NC_053024.1, read as the reverse complement.
CGCCTCTCTTCCGCCTCACTTTTGGGCTGAGATTGTCTCCACTTCCACCTATCTCATCAATCTTCAGCCATCCACTGCTTTGCAGGGTGGCATTCCTTTCGAGTGACTTTTTGATTGTTCTCCCGATTATTCGACGCTTCGTTTGTTTGGTTGTGTTTGCTATGCTCTTGCCCCTTGTGAACGCACCAAACTGACCGCTCAGTCTGTCAACTGTGCCTTTTTAGGCTATTGTTTGGATGCGTGTTTCTCGGGATGTGACTTTTGATGAGTCTCGTCCCTTCTACCCGTGTCCATCTTCCTTGACCTTTTCAGTGGATGATATCTCTTTCCTCACTTCTTGACACACCTATCACTTCCGTTGAGCCCTTGTCCATCCGTCATGCTGCCCCTACTTCTACAACTATTGCAGATCCGACATCGTCATCTCCCATGGTTTCCTCACCTCGCTTGTCACAGGATTCTACACCTTCATCCCCAGCGACTTCGTCTCCATCACCCGAGTTTACCCTGGTGATTCTCCTCGCATTCTTCCATCGCTTCCTCACTTTTATACTCGTCGTCTGCGTGTATGGATGCATCTAATGATGTGTCATCTACTTCTAATGTGCAGTCTTCCTCATCTCAGCCTACCTATGGCTTGCATCCTCGTTTGCTTCCGCCTATGGATCGCCTTGGTTTTCCACGCACTGGCGCTCAACTTCTTATCGTGAAGTTGTTGTTCATCCCGAATGGCATCTGGCGATAGCAAAGGAGCTGGCTGCTCTTGAGCACACCGGCACATAGGATCTTGTTTCTCTTCCTCCACTTGTTCGCCCCATCACTTGTTAGTGGGTCTACAAGGTTAAGACTCACTTTGATGGTTCTCGTTACAAAGCTCATCTTGTGCTATCACCACGCTCATCCTCCACGATCATGTTGTGCATGATCACACAAGCAATCATCACCTCCCAAAGCTTCTGAGTGCTCCATGTCAATGCAGGGTTTCGAACTATACCCCATCGAGATTGAAGCACACCAAAAGCACACTCCACATCCTTCCTAGCACTTTCCTGCATTTGGGAAAATCTCTGTCTCTTCTCTCCTTGCAGATTGGGTATGGTCTTCACAAGAGTTGACCACTGAAGATAGATACCATCAGCTAGGTAATATCCCTTGTTGTAATGGTGGCCATTGATCTCAAAGTTGACCTCTGGGGAGTGGTCTTATGCAAGCCTTGCAAACACTAGAGAACGTTGAAGCACGTTGATATCATTGTGAGAACCAACCATGCCAAAGAAAGAATGTCACATCCACAGATCTTGTGAAGCCACCGCTTCTAGTACGACAGTGACACCTTTCACATGCCCCTTGTACTCCCCTGCCAAGCAAATGGACAGTTCTTCCACTTCTAGTGCATACAATCTATACTACCAAGCATGCCCGGAAAGCCCCTCTCAGCATTGATCGCCAACAACCTCTCTGTATCAACGGCAGTTGGCTCTCTCAGGTACTCAGGGCAGGACACTGCCACCACGGCCTTGCAAGAACTATACATTGAGAGGAGACATGTGGACTTACTCATACGCACGTACTCATCCACAAGATCACCAGAAATTCCATATGCAAGCATGCGAATAGCCGCAGTCCATTTCTGGCAAGAAGAGAAGCCAAGCTTGCCAAGGGCATCCTCTTTGCACTCAAAGTATGGGTCATATCCTACCACTCCCTCCCAAATACGATTCAACACATGTCTCATTCGGAAGCGGCGATGAAATTGATGTGGTTTGAAGAGTGCGGTATTCTCAAAGTAATCAGCATAGAGTAGGGCGTGGCCGCTCTCCCTATTGCGGTTCAAGGCCGGAGCATGCCCCGGGATTGATCCCCTGAACCGAGGCCGCTGCCTACCAATGTGGTCATGGACGACCAATGCATCCACCACAAGCTCTTCGTCATCCGAGGACGAATCATCCGATGAACAAATATAGTTGTGAAAGAAATACTCATCCCCGCTATCCATGGTACCTTGTGAGCAAAGCGTCGAACACCTTGCGGTCATGGAGACGCGGCCAAAAAGAGCACGTTGATGGGCCCTCCGGCTATGCAGCGCCTGCCGAAAGTTCTTGGGGTCGATGGGCGGCATCGGTGGCTGTAGCTTCTCTCCCACCAGCAACAAAGAACAACGAACGCCGGCAAAAAGCTCCTCCGAAACGCGAGCGTAGGCCGGCTATAGCATGGGTCATGGTTCGGACGGCCTTGCAGGACGGCGACGAGGCCGGGAAAATGGGGGTATAGACGGGGTGGCGGCGGCGATGCTAGGGGCGGGGGCTGGAGGGCGGAGGGAGGGCAGGGAAAGAGAAAAATTGGTTGTGTCCCCAACGAGCGGGACATGGGGGACAAGGGCGTGTGTCCGTTTGGATGCAAACGTGGCCCAAAGTTGGGCGGGGAATGGGTCAAAAGCGAACGAAAAACGGACGTTTGTCCGTTTACACCCGCGCGTGGCCGCGTTTTGTGTCTGTTTACTCCCAAACGAACTTGGCCAGACCATTTGGGGTCGTGCGTTCGAGTTGCCCTGAGCTGCGTGAGAAGGTTTATATGCAGCCACCACCTGTGCATTTTGTTCTTGATGGAATGGCATATCGTCTTCGTCATTCTCTCTATGGCCCTAAGCAAGCCCCTCGCGCTTGGTTTGAGCGTTTTGCTCTGTGGTGACTGCCGCTGGTTTTTCAGCGAGTGCTCATGATCTAGCGTTGTTTGTTCACCATTATGCTCATGGTCGGACTTTTCTATATGTTAACGACATGATCATCACTGGCGACAACCCCGAGTATATTGCCTTTGTGAAAGGCGTCTTAGTGAGCAGTTTCTTATGTTTGATCTTGGCCCTCTTCGCAACTTTCTTGGGATCAAGATCTCTTCTACCTCTCATGGCTTTTTTCGTTCTCAAGAAAAGTATAGCCAGGATCTTCTTGCTTGTGCTGCTCTTACTGATGAGCAAGTTGAGACTCCCATGGAGCTCAATGTTCACCTCCGTGATACTAATGGTAACCCCTTGTCTGATCCGTGAAACGTTATCTCATCTTGTTGGGAGTCTTGTCTATCTAGTTGTCACTCGTTCGGGTATCTCTTATCCAGTCCATATTTTGAGTCAGTTTGTTTCTGCTCCCACTTCAGTCCACTATAGTCGCCTCCTTTGTGTTCTCCGATATCCTCATGGCACGATCTCTCACCGTCTGTTCTTCCCTCGCTCCAGTTCATTACAGCTTCAGGCCTATTCAGATGCTGCGTGGGCTATGATCCCTCAAATCGCCGTTCAGTTTTTGCTTATTGTGTTTTTCTTGGTGGTTCTCTCATTGCTTGGAAGATGGAGATGGAAGATGGAGAAAGGGATTACATTTTCCTATTTGAGTGTAGAGGCTGAGTTGCGAGCTATGGCTCTTTTGACAGCAGAGCTGACTTGGTTATGGTGGTTTCTTCAGGAGTTTGGTGTTTCTGTCACTACACCTGCTCTGCTATTGTTTGACAGTACTAGTGCTATTAGAATTGCGCGTGACCTTGTGAAGCATGAGCTCACCAAGCATATTGGTGTTCATGCCTTTGTGTGCGCTGGTGTGCAGGATCAGGTTATTGCTCTTCAGTATGTGCCTTCCAAGTTAAATTAGCGGATTTCTTGCGAAGGCCCAGACTAGAGGGGTGTTGTTGATCCACCATGAGTTTGAGGAGGGGTGTTGAGTACTATATATATAGCCATGTAGCCTTTTGCATTTACCCCATTGTATAAGGGGTTTTCTACATATTTCCTGCACATGTATATATACTGGTCTATGGCCCCATGGGAATACAAATTGCATATTCCTAACAATTACATGTACTTGTTACGTGCCTAAATGTACCTGACAAGCAGAGAATGTTTTTCCGTTGCGAGTTTCATGCCAGCACCCACCATGGTTTATCAAGCATTTTCCGGGACCAGCAGCTGTAGATAAAATGGTTATTCAGTATAAACTTCTCTCGCTGTTAATCATCCACTACACACACAAAAAAAACACTTGTGCAGTTCACAGCATGTGTCATATAATCATGCAAATCGAAACAAATTGTGCAATTCTAAGATGCGAATGTCAACATTATACAGCAGCTACTTCTGAAAAGGACAAATCTTAGAACCACAATCATGATTTTTTAACTAATTCATCATTCAGTGCTTACTGCCCTGCTAACCAGCAAATGATTAGTACTCCCTCCGTTCCAAATTATTCGTCGCAGAAGTGGATGTATCTAGAACTAAAATACATCTAGATACATCCATTTCTATGACGAGTAATTCGGAACGGAGGGAGTAGAAGACTGTAGGAATATATCGTATTTCCATGAAATAATACTATATGATTTGGGTTTCATAAACTGGGAGTTGGACAGTTAGCTAGAGGTGCACAATTGCATGCACCTAACCCACCAAGGCGCCAGTTTTTTTATATCTTCGGGTCTTAATAGGCATATTATGTCACCTTCAAGCATGGCCATCGCCATACAAATTTATAAGACCTTAACTGAATAAAATGAAGCTAGCAAGTAGACTTAGAGCAACTCTAGCAGACCCCGCATCTGTCCGGCTCGCAAAACGTGTTTGCAGTTCGCGGAAAAACGCCTTTGCGGGCCGAAGCGGATGGCCGCAGTTGCAAACCCCGCATAATGGACCCGTAAAAAGGTATATTCACGGAATATGCTTTTTTACGGGTCGGCTTTGCGGGGTCTGATCTGGCGTAACTCCTCCCGGCCCGAAAAAACTAAATTTGCATCTTAATTTGATCTAGCATAATGCATTTCTTTGCTTTTTCGACAACATTGGATACATAGACATCACCAAATCTTTGCTAGAATAGCAAGACCAAAGAAAACAAGAACCACAAGTATGCATTTTAGAAGATTTCCAACTTCCATAACTGCTCCCACAAGTTGGACTAATATCTTCTCCATGCATTCATTGTTTATCTACGGATTCTTGATTTTGCATTCTTCTTTCTTCATCTTTGGTTCGAAAGAAGTAGACGTTGCTTCCCCTCTAGTTGCACATGCAGCCGCATCATTGCCTTCGATTCTACTAAGGAGTGCACCAACATCTATTAAGTTTCTTTCTATCAATAAATCAATGTATTCGCCTTCCCAAAACCAAAATGAGCATCCATCTTCCTACACAAAAGAATGAGCATGTTCAAAGAAATGAGCTATCGCAATTGAACTAAAGAGCTATCAAAATAAACTACCGCAAGTGCACGTACCCCATCGTTTTCACATTTGAAGAACACCCATCCGGGGTGCTTCGGCGTGCCCGAGGTTAGCCACAGCACTATCCGCGTGCAGTCGTCACACTGTATGAGCGGCATCGGCGAGCCACAAAGCCGATGTGCGAGCGCCGAGCCCGGTGGACGGCCGGACGAATCCATGCCCGCAAACCGTCGGCGGCGGCGGGAGGACGAACACGTACCTGCATGCGGCGATGCGCCCTTGCCGGGGCTGCGGGAGATGCTCCCCGACCACTCCATCGCTTGGCGCAGCCACCGGCGGCCGGAGAAGCCAAATCCGGCGGCCCGCGATGAAGTTTCGCATATCCGCAAATCCGGCGGCCGCCGGCGCAGGGGGGGGAGGCCTCGTGCGTGGGCCTTTGGCGAGCTCCTGCCGGCTGCTTTCGCCGGAATCTTGGGCGGCGGCCGGCGCGGCGAGGAGGGGGGAGGGGAGGTGGTTGGTGGGGGAAAGGCGGGTTGAAATGTCCCCCCACCAACCGCTTCCCGCTTATATGCAGGGCACCGTAGCGGCAAGGGGAAAACCCGCGAATACGCGGGTTGGGGCCGAGATTTTGCCGCGCCCCTCAAATATTTTTTCGGGCCGGGGCGGGATGCGGGGTCTGATCGGGCAGTTTTTTCCACCCCGGCCCGCATTTTGGCGGTTATTTTGCAGGTCGGGGCGGGATGCAGGGTCTGCTAGAGTTGCTCTTAGAAGTTAGAGACGGTCGGTCACAACTCACAACAGCAATCCATAGAAGAGTTTATGTAATGTAATGAGATGAAATCCCGATCCTACACAAGGCCCTGAAATCTGTCGCGTTGCTAGTGCCATGGATGGTTTGGAAGCACAGGAACAGCTGCGTCTTCGACAATGCAACACCATCCTTCAACACGCTATTAGATAGAATTAAGGACGAGGCCCGCTCTTGGGCTGCAGCCGGGGCACCTGGCCTCCGCCTTGTGCTGCCACAAACCTGGGACGTGCATTAAGCCGGATGTAACCGACGATTGTAACTGAACTTCTCCCATTTCAATGAAAAGAAGCGCAAAGGTCTTTTGCGTTTTCTCAAAATAAGAGTGAAAAAGAAGCAGGGTGCATCGTATGTGATTGTTGTTGTGGAAGGTAGCTAGGGGAGTGCTAGGGGTGACGCACGGTAAGAAGCAAGAACCCAAAGACACGTGGTGGTGGTGGAATGAAGATGTCCAAAAGGCTATCAAAGAGGAGTGCTACAAGAGTTGGCACCATGATAGAAGCACCAGCAATGTGGAGAAATACAAAGAGGCAAAGAAGAAAGCAAAGCAAGCTATGAGTGAAGCAAGGGGGTTAGCCTATGATGAGCTCTACCGGCGACTAGACACAAAGGAGAAAAGGACGTTTACAAGCTAGCGAAAATCATGAAGGAGGACAAGGGACCTCAACCAAGTCCAATGCATCAAGGATGAGGCAAATCGACTCCTAGTGAAAGATGGGGAGATCAAGAACAGGTGGAGAAAATACTTTGACAGGTTGTTCTATGTGGGGAATGAGAACACTATGCCTGAGCTAGATGACTCCTTTGATGAGAACATGATGCGAAGCATCCCAAGGTCATCCCTATGGACCTACCTACATCTCCTACGACACCACTTGGACCAATGACAAGAGCCCGAGTAAAGGCTATCGAAGATAAGTGAACTCGCTCCTCCCCGGACTTCCACTTCCTACATATGAGACATGGCTACTACCTCATGCGGAGACCCTATGTGTGATCAGGTACCCGGAGGAAGGCCACGGAGCAGCTACATCCAACGGACAAGACGACGAGGACACCAAGTGCCAAGGACAAGAAGAGGAGCTGCCACTAAAGCTACAGCCACCGGACGACCGGTCGGGACCGGACGTCCTGCACCTGAAACCCCAGCCTGCCCAGGCCCCAGCCAACGCAAGCTACAGCGAGCGGACGGCCGAACGACCGGCGTCACCACACCCGAGCCGAAACAGCGGATGTCCGACGCCACCGGACGACCGGCCATCTCCGAAAATCCGGTGCCACCTCAACCGAGCCAAAACGAGCGGAAGTCCGGCGACTACCGAATGTCCGGACGCCCACGAGCCACCGGACAATCGTAACCCACCGGACATTCGGTACCTGTCTGCGCACAGTTTCGGGCCCGAGGCCCATGTACCCCTTCACTTCACCCCCATTTGCACTAAGACTATAAATAGACCTCCTCCTCCTCCTCCTAGTTAGGGTTAGCGTTGTGTTAGCTCATATGTGAGATAGAGCTTCGCTCATCCATCCGGATCTACTCCATCGTGAGGGACCGTCACCTCTTCGGAGAAGATCCACTTGGATTCAAGACCCCTAACGGGAAGACCTCAAGACCTCCTCACGGAGAAGAACCAGTTACCTATGTATCGTCCTTTGTTGGATTCGGATCGTGTATCTCTTTGTGTTTCGAGGATCTAGCATATGTGTGACCTAATCTCGTTGGTTTGAGTGTTTCCCTTGTGTTTCCTTTCGTGTTTCCCCCTTGTGTTCTTCGTGTTCCTCGTTGGGATCCGCTCCTTTCATGAAAGATCGGTCGTATAGGGTTCCACCCTACATCAGAACAATAATAGACGGTTCGTTTTGAGGATCCAAGAGCTCAAGGCTAATGAGGCCCTAACAAGATGGAAGGAGGAAAGGCCTTGGGACCAGAAGGTATTTCTATTGAGATGTTGAGGTTCCTTGTGAAAATGGCAGTAGTATGGCTAACTATGCTATTCAACCATATTTTTCAAACAAGATGCCCAAAGAGTGGAGGAAGAGTACACAAGTACTACCTTCATGAATAAAAGAGATATTCAAATTTGTACTAATTACCAAGGAATTAAGCTTATGAGTCATACTATGAAGCTTTGGGAGAGTGATTGGGCATCATTTAAGAGAGACGGATGTCATGAATAAACAATTTGGTTTTATGCCCAGAAGATCGACTATAGAAGCGAGTTTTCTGCCACATTAGCTCATGGAAAGTGATAGGGAGCAGAAGAAGGATCTTCATACCATTTTCATCGACTTGGAGAAGGCATATGACAAGATACCAAGGACGGTCATGTGGGCACTAGAGAAACATAAAGTCCCGACAAAGTACATTACCCTCATGAAGGATATGTATGATAATGTTGTGACAAGTAATCGGACAGGTGATAGTGAGGCCGATGCCTTCCCAAATACTAAAGGACTACATCAAGGATTACACTTGGGCCCATACATTTTTGCCTTAGTGATGGACGAGGTCAGAGAGGATATACAAGGAGATATGCCCTAGTGTATGGTTCTTACCGATGAAGTGGTAATAGTTGGCGAGGCTAGGTTGGGTGTCAATATGAAATTCGAATTGTGGAGACAAGACTTGCAGAGTCCAAGGGCTTAGTAGAACCAAACCGAGTATATGAGGTGTGACTTTAGTGGTGTTAGGTGCGAGGAGGGAGATATTAGTTTAGAGGGGCATATAGTGACTAAGAGGGGGGCCTTCCGATACTTGAGATCACTTCTACAAAGTAAAGGTGGTATCGATGAGGATGTTACTCATAGAATCAAAGCAGGGTGGATGAAGTCGCGGCAAGCATCTGGCATCCTCTATGACAAGAAGGTCCCACAAAAGCCCAAAGGTAAGTTCTATAGGACGCCAATCAAACTTGCGATGATATATGGAGTCGAGTTTTGGCCTACTAAGAGACAACACATCCAACAAATGAGTGTCACTAGGATACACATGCTAATGTGGATGTCGGCCATACACCGATTGAAGAGAAGCTTGTCCACCGACTAGGCCTGGGCATTCGGTCTAGCTAAGCCGATCGGTTAGGTTCCTCGGGCTATTGAGAAATACGGTTATCAAATATTCATGAACGATCAGTCATTTGAGAAACTGCTAACCAAGGCTTCGGTCAACCAAAAAGTCACTTCGGTCCTCGGTTTAACTCAAACGGAACCGGTTCTCTGAAAATCTGAGCTATGGAAGAAAGATAGGAAGGGAAAAATGTATCGTACAGGCAAGAACACCTTGTATGTCCTAATGAACTACTTATGGGGACGTGAATCCATTAAAAAGCAATCCCAACGGGATGGTGACGGAGATAGGTAAAGAAAAGAAGATGCAGTCTCCCAAGGAGACACAAGAGACACGAAGGAAAGAGATAAGGCGTTGGGCGCCGATTTCCGGGCGGCCGAGGCGCCTCCACTACCGGCGTTGGCTGCAGCGCTCACTGCTGGCCAAGGATGAGACGAAGGAAGGAAAGAGAAAAGGCGTTGGGCGCCGGTTGCCGGGTGGCCGAGGCGCCTCCACTGCTTGCACTGGCTGCAGCGTTCACTATCGGCCAAGGATGAGACCAGGAGTCTAGGAGATAAACACCTGTGATGGCTACGTTGGAAATGGAGAATCGGAAGTTGTCCTCGCGTGGGGGGGGGGGCGCTGTTGTTGCTGTCGAGCAGCAAGGGTGGGTTGTGCCTGTGCGTTCTTTTGATAAGACAACATGGAAATCAGCAATCCATGTACCAGAACCTCAATTTACTTTCATTCACTTTGTTTTGTTAAGCTTCATGCACTAGCCAATGCAACCAAAAGTCCAAACTGATGGAAAGGACTAGGCAATCCACATATACACTTCAACACCCCCTCTCGCGTGTGACGACGGAAGTCAACACGTATATAGACTCAAAGGTATGGCGAAAGCTAGGACTTGAACTCAAGACCTTAGCTTCGATACCATGTTAAGCTTCATGCACTAGCCAACGTAGCCAAAAGTTGTTGTGTTGTTGTTGGCCAGCAGTGTACCAAAACCTCTTGTTGTCCGAACTGATGGAAGGGCTAGGCAATCCACATACACACTTCAACAGCTTGTACTCTCTTTTTGGGGGCATTCTGACAGGTTCTATAGGGTTTCATCTCTAGCATACCCAACTTTCTTCGGACAAGAGGTTTTGTGTTGTTGTTGTTGTTGCTGTTGGTGCTGTTGTTGTTGTTGCTGTTGTATTTTACGTCTGCTTGTTGACTTCACAAGTTGCAAGGGTTCTTCATTATCTTGTTCATACAATAATTATGTCATGGATGGTAAGGAGTTCCCAATTATTTGTTGTTTAATGGCACTTGATCGATTTGTGCATTTTCTTCAAGTGTTTTCAGCGGAGCCCAGAGCCGGCGGTATCAAATAGGCGCCCAGGCTGTGATAGTAAAGATAGTCCGGTTGGTAAAGCAACTAGCGAAGACGTCTAATTAAAAGGTTGCAACGTCTAGCAAACATAAAATGTTGGCCAAACTGAACTTATTTCAATTATGAAACTCCTATTGCCATATGGATTGCACTCTTGATTTCCTGAACCTCTTCCGCACTTCCATAACTGCAGACTGTGGAGCTCTACTGTCTCGGCACACCATTGGCATCTCTCGCTTATCGACAGCAAGAGTCCTACAGGCTTGCAATAACTCCTTGTCATTATCAAAGTTCTCCATCACGCCTCCTTTAGTATTTTGTGATGTCCCCCGATACGAGCTCATAACATATACAAACAGAATGACCATGACAATATACCAGCATGGTTTCATAGCCCACAGTGGTTTACATGCTTCTTAATGCTTTAAGAGACACACTAGCATACATATAAATAACTACTCCCTCTGTCCCAAAATTCTTGTCTTAGATTTGTCTAGATACGGATGTACCTAATACTAAAACATGACTTGATACATCCGTATTTAGACAAATCTAAGACAAGAATTTTGGGACAAAGGGAGTATATTGTAGCGAACTGAGTGTAGCTCAGATGGTTAGGTCTGTAGCTCAGATGGTTAGGTCCCTTGTGGTGGAACCAACCCATCAGCATTCAAGTCCTAGACTTCGCAGTGGTGGTCGCAGTTTCCTGGATTTATTTCAGGCTTCCGACGATGTGCCTTCAGTGGGAGGAGACGTTCCCGTCGACTATGAAGGCATCTATGGCGACTTTGTCAATCTCAAGCTGATGGGTCGGCTCAGTCTCTCGAAGGTGCTCATAGGGGTAGGGTGTGCGTGCGTTCATAGGGGTGAGTGTGTGTGCATATGTATGAGCGTCTGCGTCTGTACTGTGCTAAAAAAAACTATGTTGTACATGTATTTCTTCAAGAATGGGGGGAGGGGGTGTTCAAACTTGTAGTAATTATAGTGGAATTAAGCTATAGGAGAGCCATTGAGCACCGCTTAAGAAGAATGACAAGCGTCACAAACATTGGTTTGGTTTCATGCCCGGTAGGTCGACCATGAAAGCTATCTTCTAGGTAACTTATGGAGATGTAGGGAGCAAAACAAGGACCTGCATATGGTATTCATTGATTTGGAGAAGGCCTATGATAAGATATTGTGGAATACCATGTGGTGGGCCTTGGAGAAACACAAAGTCCCAACAAAGTACATTAACCTCATCAAGGACATGTACGATAATGTTGTCACAAGTATTTAAACAAGTGATGGCGACAACTTTCAAATTAAAATAGGACTTCACCAAGGGTCAGCTTTGAGCCCTTATCTTTTTGCTTTGCCGATTGATGAGGTCACAAGGGATATACAAGGAGATATCTCATGGTGTATGCTCTTTGCGGACGATGTCGTGCTAGTCGAGGATAATCGGACGGGGATTAATAGAAAGTTAAAGAGTTGTGAAGCAGACTTTGGAATCGAAAGGTACTAAAGTTGCACCATGTAGTAATAGAGTTGCACCATATAGCACCAAATTTGGCATCAAAAATATTCCATCGAAACATACTCATGCGGGATGTAGTTTTAAAGATCTCATCGCGAGGATTCCAACGGTGAAAACGGATCTGAATTCCGACGCACGGTTTGAAAGATATGGATTTTAAAAAAAATGAAAACCCGAACAAATGCACGTACACATTCATCAGACATGGAATTGAAATGTGTTGTCAGTATGTGCCATGTCAGATGAATAAAGACAAATTTGGACCATGTGACTGCATGCATGCGTGTGTGAGGCGGCCGCTTGCTTCTCCCAAATCCTGCGCATGCACGATTAAGAATTTGGGTTTGATATTGGGGTCAATGCTGCAAAAGGATGGTGATATCCATGAAGATGTGAGCCATCGAATCAAAGCTGGATAGATGAAGTGGCGCCAAGCTTCTGGCGTACCCTGTGACAAGAGAGAGCCACAGAGGCTAAAATGCAGGTTCTATAGGACATTGATTCAACCTGTGATGTTGTATGGCATAGAATGCTGGCCAACTAAATGGCGACATGTTCAATAGTTAGGAGTAGCAGAGATGTGCATGCTGAGATGGATGTGTGACCACACAAGAAAGGATCGGGTCCAAAATGATGATATATATGGCTGGGGTAGCACTAATTGAAGAGAAGCTTGTCCAGCATCGTCAGAGATGGTTTAGGCATATACAACACAGGCCTCCAGAAGTGTCCGTGCAAAGCGGAAGGATAAAGCATGTTGATGATGTCAAGAGAGGTCAGGATAGACCAAACTTGACACGGGAGGAGTTTGTTAAGAGACTTGAAGGACTGGAATATCACCAAATAACTAGCCATGGACATTTGTGCATGCAAGTTAGCTATCCAGGTGCGCGAACCATAACTAGGTTTCGAGATCTTATGGGTTTCAATTCTAGCCTATCCCAACTTGTTTGGGATTGAAAGGATTTGTTGTTGTATACATGTATTTCTTACACAATTTAACTTCAGTATATAGCAAGTTTTAACAACAGAACTTACTAGCCAACAAAATGTTGATCAATCATGGTTTCACTACTAGCCACTTACTGACGCAAGCAGTGTTAAAAAGGAACTGTAAATTGCAAACTGGAAGATAATTGTTTCAACAGTCATTCATGTATAGAAGTTGCAAAGATAGCCAGAAAGAATATTACGTTCACAGTTGCTGTAGCCATCTCCTTTAAATTGCACGCCATTGAATGTGGGGCATTCACACACTCTGCCACGAAAAGTGTCCTGGACAAGTATTGATCACAGCAAATTAAGAAAACCAGAGAATGTTTAAGAACATAAGACTGATGTCCAGTGAAAATCATCAACCTATACATACCCTACAAGCTGTTACATTAGCAGCGTTGTCTTGCCAGCAACCTCCATTATCGCTCAGACACTCGTTTGTTTCCATGTCTGTTAAAACAACTCAGGATTAGCACTCGATATTTTAATAACAGTTTTGCTAAAGCACATCTAGATGTGCCATAAGTATTGCACATCTAAGTCCTATATCATTGATCTTATGCGGAGATTCGTGTGAGTATTTTCTTTTTTTCCTTTTTCTTTTTCTTTCTACACTTGCTTGTGTCACTTAGATGTGCAATAACTAGGGCACATCTAGATGTGCCCTAGACAAACCCTTTTAATATACACAGGTACATAAGGAAAGGTGTAATGTCTTGTCCTTACCATCACTCAGACAAACATTTGGCTCAGTAGTTTCCTCAAAGCCAGCACAAATAGCTTTGAGGACAGCTTTCCTTCCTAGCTTTCCTGTTCTTTTCAAGACTAAAATCAGCTAGAGCAGGTGCAATTTGGTTACATCCTTACATTAGATCTTGTGGAACATTTACCTCGATATTGTCGATTGTTCACAACAAGAGTAGGCAATATGGTAACATCTCCTCTTGACCCTTTCCCAATCTATCTAACATCATAGATCATATTAAAACCCCAGGATACAAAAGTGTATTTAAGTTGATAAATTGAATTGATAATAGTCTACAGTGTTTCAGTTTTACTTATAAATTTCACTTGACTAATTCTATAAGGTCGGTTCACCTGAGAGTCCTGCTCCATTTTTAGTAAAGGGTGGTCAGAATCATCATTTGAATCTCCCATGCACTTATCAATCTTCTTCACTTCCAAACCTGTTGAAGTGTAAAATGAATATTACCTTCATGCTTAAATTAGTGATGCCACTTTAACTATCAGCAAGGTCTCCGATGTCATACAATGCCATTTCTACAGATTATGTACATACGCATGTGAATTCAAATGCATACGAACTTATGTACATTTCTTAAAAACATGAATGTGTTATGTTAATTGTAATAAAACAAGCACAATTAATTACAATGAACATGTTTATTGCTGAGTGAAGGTAAGTCTCAGAAAGAAAAGAGCCAACCTAGTGATTTAATGACTGTTTCTGCGCACTTTTTGTTATACTTCTTCTCCTTCATTGGGCACCTTATGTGAAAATCAGTCACATAATCCCACCAGATCCATGGTTTTTTTATCTCATTTGCAACATTAAACACACAAAGCTGTCTCAAGTTCTCTACAACAACATCTTTTCCATCATAGCCAGTACTAAAATCTTGTTCTGGATCAGGTGCACAATACCTTCCATGGTTTATACACTGGGACTTGCATTGTTTGCTGACAACAAATGCTTGAGGGCAATACCAAGTAATATAATGGGGTGTGAACTGACTATAACCACCTTTTTCAAGTAACTGCGCAGCTCCCTTAAATTCCTTCAGAAAATGCATAAGCATATCACATTTAGGCCCACATTCATCATTGCTATTTGTCCACAACTCATACTCAACTCGGTTATCAGGATGTGGGACAGCCTCCCTCCAATCAAGATTCACGTTTACCATTTCACCATCTTTAACAGCCTTCTTCAATTGTTCTCCAAATTTCTTATCAATTAAAGCAGAAGGAATGGATATGTTCTGTATATATTTTGCAGCCTCATCATCTTCCTGAAGTAAGTCCATTGTTATCAGTGGCTCATCCTTGTCATCAACTACAAGCACTGCTGAGGCACCAGCATATTGTGCATTCCAGACCTTCTTAGCAAACAAGCAATCTGGATAACATACATGGAGAAAACAACATTAGCCTTTTCTTTAAGTTGCTTAAGTGGCTAAACAAGATGAATACTCCCTTTTCAGTTTAGGGCATCTCCAATAGTTTGTACATAAGCATGTATGTATAGACATCCACATCATCAACCAACATTACAACATATTCTACTCCAATAGCTTGTATGTAACACTAACCCATACTTATATATTCTATATTATTTCTGTTCTTTCATGTTATAGTCTTCTCTCAACTTTTGCCTTGGCTTGCCTGTAGCTATGGTCATGAAGTTATACCAACAATGAACCAACTCTCTCCTAACTATTACTTCCCTCCATATAGGATTTAGCTGATGTGGCAAAAGCTAACTAACGATGACAAGACATTGTTGGAGATGCCCTAGAACCATCTCAGAAATCACTGTAACCAAGAAGGATCTAATAAAGTGGTGGGCCACGTATTAATGCAGCATGGCCACTTCTCTCCTTCATAAACTGTCAAGATGGGAATGCGCCGGGTCGACCCGCTGGGTCACTGACGTGACCCAAAATGTCAAGGCCAATGGGCCAAGTGGGTTGGCCTTAAATTATACATGGGTCAGTGGAGCCGGCACCGTGCGACCCAATGGATCAGATGGGTCAACCCAGTCAATTCGCTATGCACTAGTTGCTGCTGGCCGCCCCCGAGCGTCTCTGCCGCCGGCCGCCCCGAGCATCTCTGCCGCCGCCAGCGTTCCTCCCGCTCCGGATTCTGCACAGGTGAGACAACTATAGCTTCAGTGTAGATTTTGTAGTAGTTTCAAGTGTTGGTTCTGCAGTAGTCCCGGTGCGTATATGTGTAGGAGTTTTTGACTCTTGTAGACTGCAGACATGGAATATTTAGGTTGACCTGTAGGAGTTCAGTAGTAGTCGGGAATATTTCAGTGTTGGAGTTTGGGTTGTCCTGTGCATACGTGACAATTTTTGTCAATCTTGATCTTCAAAGTAGGCTAAAATATTCTTCTGTTCATAAATATGACAGTGTCTTCGGGGCAACAATTTGCTGAACTTTTGGGTCGGCCTCATGTACCCAACGGGTCAGTGAGGCCACAAATTTCTGATGAAATAGGTCGACCCGTGGCCTCATATATTGACCTTGGGGCCACTGGGCCAGGTCCGGGTCGGCCCATTTCCATCTTGAACAAACTGGTTGGTTCCACATCCAGGCTCTCCTGCCTGCGCAGTGAGAGGGTCAAAGGCTCATGTATCTTTCCCCTTTTGCCTCTAACTTACCCCATCGTGAGGGAGACTAGAAATACTCTTCCACCACCTCCTCTCTAGGGTTAGCTTAGAATAGAACTTTTTCCGGTAGAACTTAGCTCCACCTACCTCCCCTTGTGGGAACAAGGCCACCTCCCGGTGAAGACTCCGAGAAGTACAAGATTGTTAGCCTGAGCTGTGAGTGCTCGGGGCCGAACTACGAGTACTCAGGGCGCTGTAAGCAGCTAGAAAAGGAGTTATGGACTAGCGAGAGAGACACTTGATTTCTGCTGAGAGGAAGCTATATTATATTGCTAGCTCTTGGGTTATATTTATAGTACAAAGGGAGGGTCGGATCCTGATGTCTAAACCGACTATGTAGCTGCTAGTACATGCAAAACTACATGTCTAGATGCATTCACTTCCTTACTAACTAAGAAGGCTCTAGCCGACATGACTATTGCTTCCTAGCTACTCCCTCCGTTCCAAAATAGATGACCCAACTTTATACTAACTTTGTACTAAAGTTAGTACAAAGTTGAGTCATCTATTTTGGAACGAAGGGAGTAAGTAATATCTAAGTCCGCTATCTGCAGACAGTGGTGGAGCCCACAATCTCCCCCTCAACCCTGTCGGAGGGGCTTGATGTCAGACGATCCTGACCTTGCCGCGCAGGTCCTGGAAGCGTACACGACCAAGAGGCTTTGTCAGAATGTCCGCCTTTTGCTCGCTGGTTCCAATGAACTCCACAGCCACCATGCCCTTCTCGACACACAGTCCCGTATGAAGTGGTAGCATCAATGTGCTTGCTGTGGTCGTGAAGTACCGGATTTTTGCACAGCGAGATGGCGGACTTGTTGTCAACGTAGAGGATCGCAGGGGCAGCATCTCGCTTTAGTAGCTCGCCGAGAAGACAAGCCAACCAGATCCCTTGGCACGCCGCTGTCGCCGCTGCAATGTACACGGCTTCACACGAAGAGGTGGCGACGACCTTCTGCTTATGTGATTTCCAGCTCATTGGACTGCTCCCGAGAGAAAACAGCACGCCTGAGGTGCTTTCTGGAGTCCACGTCACCGGCGTGGTCCGAGTCACTGTAGCCGACAAAGGTCTCGCCGTCTCCACGGTGATACACGCATCCTGTTGAGGGTACTTCTGCCAAAGAGAAACCAGCAAGAAAGACAACACACCACCTTCCCCTGTTGATGGACAGAACAGTGTTAATATGGGCACCCCTCTGAATAACCTTCCTATGATTGCACCTTGTCAGCCCTATATCCTTAATACAATACACCAGTGAGAAATGCTAGGTTGTAGGACAGTCAGGGCAGGGAACTGAACCTGGATGAAACTCCAAATCTTCCTTACAGACATCCCAATTATGGTAGCCATCAAGGACAAACCAAAACAAACCTGAACAACAGAACTTGCAGCCTCAGCAACAGCAAGTTGCAGTTCAGACTGTTCAGGTGCATGAGCAGTTTCAAGAAGAGCAGGTGGACTGGGAACAAGCCAGACATGCTAGTAGGCAAAGGGCACAACCACAGCAAGACCCCAGAAGAGCTCCTGGTGCTTTTAAACCTACTAAAGTAAATATTCCTGTGTACAAGCTATGGAGCAATACTTTGAAAATGCTAGAATTCCATTGGACCAGACAACTGAAGTTGCAATTACTTATTTCACTGCTGATGCAGTGCATTGGTGGAGAGGAACTGGTTATACTGCTCATGCAGTGCAATGACACGGGTTGTGCAGGTTTTTAGGAGACAAATTCTCTGAATTTTCAGTCTATGAAAATGTCAAGACATTGCATGCCCTAGCGGAAATCTCATATGCGGCTCAATATATAAAGCAATTTGAGACCCAAATGAATATCATGAAAGGGACAATCCAGCAATACCCAATGAGTATTTCATGAACAGTTTCATTGCTGGTTTAAAGGATTGCATACAAGGCCACTTGCAATGCCACAAGCCCACTGACATACAAAATGCAATGTGGTTAGCAAGAAGATTGGAACACCCCTAACAGGTGCAAAGGCCATCCTTTCTTTACCAACAACCGAGTGCCAAAAGACAGGTAGCATTTGATGCAAATGAATTACCAACACCTGCTGTTGCAACACCTGCTGCAATTATACAGCAAGCAAGAATTAAAGGAATTTGCAAGAAATGCTTTCCTGGACATAAAAAAGTTTGCAAGTATTCCCAGCAAGCACAAATTCATGTTTTATAAGCTCAATTCCCTAAAGATGCTGATATTATTCATCTGACAGATTATGAGGAAGAAACTGAGGAAGGAACACCTGGGAACAATGAACAGGGACTGCAAATCTCAATGCATGCTCTAATGGGAATCAAGGCCAAGAAATGTATTTTCTGTAGCTGTGAAAAATGGGAAAGCAACAACCATGGCCCTAATAGATAGTGGGAGTACTGCCACATTTATCGCCCCACAATCTGCTGAATTAGCAGCATGTCCTTTGACATCAACTACCAAAGTCAGATTTATGGTAGCTAATGGACAAAAATAATGGTCTGAATTTATTTCACGTCAGTGTCCTTATGAAATTCAGTAAGAAAAGTTTTGCTTAGGTTTCAGAGTATTAAGCTTACAAGGCTATGATGTAATCTTGGAGCTGACTGGATATATGACCATAGTCCAGTGCAATTAGAATCAAAGAACATGCAGATTAAAGCTACTCTTGCTGATGACAGGATTGTTCCATGATTAGAGCTTGCCATTGTCAAAAGACATTCGGCAAGCATGTGAATAAACTGATCCAACAGTCAGTTTGTGGAATAGTGCTCCTCATCCAACTTGCCCTGGAACAGGCAACTAAAAACCCTGAACTACCTGAAGCAATTAAGGTTGTACTACTGGAACTTGCTGATATATTTCAGGAACCAAATGAGCTACATCCCAAAAGAGCTTTTGATCATAATATATCATTACTACCAAAAATGCCAAGATCATTAACCAGAGAGCATATATACTTCCTCATCATCAGAAAATATCATGGAAAGTAAAAGGGCAGCCCGGTGCACGTAGCTCCCACTTGCGCAGGGTCCGGGGAAGGGTCTGACCACTTTGGGTCTTCTGTACGCAGCCTTTCCCTGCATTTCTGCAAGAGGCTGTTTCCAGGACTCGGACCCATGACCTCATGGTCACAAGGCAACAGCTTTACCGCTGCGCCAAGGCTCCCCTTCAGAAAATATCATGGAAAGTATTGTTGCTAATTTGCTCAAGAAAGTTGTTATCTGAGAAAGTGCCAACCCTTATTCCTCTCCTGCTTTATTAGTAAGGAAAAAGGAGTGCACTTGGAGATTATGCAATGACTAGGAAATTATATGCTCAGACTGTTTAAAGCAAATATCGTATTCCAATTGTTGAGGGTCTACTGGATGAATTACATGGTTTTACCATTTTCCCCAAGACCAGATAAGCATGCAAGGAGAGGTAGCAACACAATGGTCACTTTGAGTATTTAGTTATGACATTTGGTTTAACTAATGTTCCTGCTACTTTCAAAACTCATGAACTATGTCTTATCTCCTGTTTTGAGGCAATTTATGCTAGTCATTTTTTATGACATCCATTTCCAACAATTTCATCATCTTACATGACAACAAAATGTCCCTACCAATTTATAGAAGTGTGCCACAACATGCACTTATTCACAACCAATTGTATATATCAGTCAATACTCTTTGTGTCGCACACCAAATGCCCACAAAACTGAATTCGTTATTATCTACAGTATGGCGATTCGGCCCGCAATGTTGTATGGCGCTGAGTGTTGGCCAACTAAAAGGCAACATGTTCAACAGTTAGGTGTGGCGGAGATGCGCATGTTGAGATGGATGTGTGGCCACACAAGGAAGAACCGGGCCCGGAATGATGATATACGAGATAGAGTTGGGGTGGCACCGATTGAAGAGAAGCTTGTCCAACATCATCTAAGATGGTTTGGGCATATTTAGCGCAGGCCTCCAGAAGCTCCAGTGCATAGTGGATGGCTAAAGCGTGCTGATAATGTCAAGAGTGCTCGTGGTAGACCGAACTTGACATGGGAGGAGTCCATAAAGAGAGATCTAAATGACTGGAGTATCACCAATGAACTAGCCATGGACAGGGGTGCGTGAAATCTTGCTATCCATGTGCCAGAACCATGAGTTGGTTGCGAGGTTCTTATGGGTTTCAGCTCTAGCCTACCCCAACTTGTTTGTTGTATGGCGATTTTAGCCGAAAAGGCCACTCTAGCAGAGTCGCCATCGGGCCCCTGATCGCCATTATTTATGGAGGGGACTCCATATGGAGCCTGCAAGCCTCCATATTTGGAGGTTGTGGGGCTCCGGTTTGGAGGTTGCTCCATCCGCCAACTGCTCGCATGGGAGGGCAGTTTCACCTCCCTCATCAGCCTACTGTGCGGCCCATCTCCTCTCCCTGCCAATTAATGGCGGTCACCCGCGTGCCAACTGCCCGCGGCCATTCCCACCACATTTTTCTGCTGCCTTTTTCCTGCAGCGCGCCACGTTTTGCTGCCGCCCGCGCCTACAAAATGGCCATCGCCATGTCCGAATAGCTCATATTGCCGCCACCCATAGCCTTTACTTCCCTCCGTTCCGCCCGCAGCCTCCACTTCCCTTCCCGTGGCCGGACTGGGTGCCACTCTCAAAGGAGGAGAGGCGTCCGCTCTCATCGCCAAGGAAGAGGAGGAGAGGGATCAACAGCATTGTTCAAAATTATGCTAACCATTAGGTGGGATATCCATGTGGATGTTTGCCTTAATGCTCAGTATAATTTCGAGCATTGTCGACAGAATCGAGTCGCCGCCGCCGAAATCATCCTCACCCTCACCGTCGTGCTCGTGGCCGTGATCGTGATCTGCGACCATGATCGTGCCATGGGCGTCGCCGGCCTGTTGATGATGTCAGTGAAGCAAAATAGAAGCTTACAAATTGGACAATAAGTATGTGGTCAATGACATATGGGTCTCATATGTACCAAAATTACGAAGGCTGGGATATGGCTGGCTCTGACTTTGCACGGCGCATGTTCAGCCTCCAAAAGTATAATGTGTGGTGTGTGCAATACAGCGACTGCAAATATGATGACTCTGCTAGAGTTGCTCTAAAGCAGCTCACACTGCCGAGTCCTGCAAATATCAGCGGATCCACCAGAACCGCAAGCGAACCACATAACATCGCAAAACTGCGGAGCAACGGTGACAGAGATTAAAATCAGGAGAAGGCATCACTCACTTCCGCGGTCTATGAGAAGGAAGCTGGGGAGCGCTCCAGGCTTGGTGCGGAAGAGGTGCTCCTTCCTGCCGCTGTTGAAGGCCTCGCAGGCGTCTGAGTTGCCCTTGGGATAGACGACGGCACCAGCCATGCTCCCGCCGTACTGCGGGATGCCGAAGTTGCCTATGGCGCTATCGTGCCGCCCCCGCAGAGCTGTCGGCGACGTGACCATCAGGCTGTTCTTCTCCACCACAAACCGCGCCTCCAGCTCCACCGCCGCCGCGAACGCCAGCAGCAGCAGCAGCAGCCACCTAAACCCTAGCCCCCACATCGCGCTCGTGTTCAACTGCTGTGGTGGCGGCGGGGAGCGAGGGGACGAGAGTTCAGATCAGAAGCGGAACTGGACTGCCGAGATTATTGGGGCGATTTGCCGGTTTCTCTGTCTCTCTCGTGTCCACGGCTCGCGTGTTGAAGTGCGATTGAGATTGGTGTGTGACGCTGTCAACTGACTTCGTTGAAGAAGGTTCGTGGACCAGGTGCATCGAGCAGCTGTATATCGTATAAATCTGTCCCGCAAAATCCTGCAAAATTGTTAGTCTTTTCCAGTGCTTCACGGTTTACAGATGCTAAAAATGTCACATAGGCAAAAAAATAATGTGACAAAGCAACTAAAGAAGAAAAGGAACATTATGGTGATCCTGAAAGGAAACGGTGCTAAGCACATGGACCTATGCAAAATGACTATCCATCAATACATGAAAGAATTTAATTGTTAAACAATTCAATAAGGGAAACTTAGTTACAAAACCAAAAACACATATGCATTGGGAGACTACTTATAAGTGCATCAAGTGCCCCTTTGGTGGTTATAAAGATGCTCTACAGGTGTCTCCAATGATGTTTGTTGAGTTGGCATAGATCGAGATTAGGATTTGTCACTCCGATTGTCAGAGAGGTATCTCTGGGCCCTCTCGGTAATGCACATCACTATAAGCCTTCCAAGCAATGTGGCTAATGAGTTAGTTGCGGGATGATGCATTACGGAACGAGTAAAGAGACTTGCCGGTAACGAGATTGAACTAGGTATTGAGATACCGACGATCGAATCTCGGGCAAGTAACATACCGATGACAAAGGGAACAACATATGTTGTTATGCGGTTCGACCGATAAAGATCTTCGTAGAATGTAGGAACCAATATGAGCATCCAGGTTCCGCTATTGGTTATTGACTGTAAGTGAGTCTCGGTCATGTCTACATAGTTCTTGAACCCGTAGGGTCCGCACGCTTAACGTTCGATGACGATCGGTATTATGAGTTTATGTGTTTTGATGTACGGAAGATAGTTCGGAGTCCCGGATAGAATCACGGACATGACGATGAGTCTCAAAATGGTCGAGACATAAAGATTGATATATCGGACGACTATATTCGAACATTGGAAGTGTTCCGGATGATTTCGGAGAAAACCGGAGTGCCGGAGGGTTACCGCCCCCCCCCCCCTCGGGGAACTAGTGGGCCTAGATGGGCCTTAGTGGAGAGAGAGAGAGGGGCTGTCAGGGCAGGCCACGCGCCCCCTCCCCCTTGAGTCCGAATTGGACTAGGAGGGGGTGGCGCCCCCCCTTTCCTTCCCCTCTCGGGAGGAGGATTCCTCCCCTCCTTGGCGCGCCCTAGGGCCGGCCGGCCTCCCCCTTGCTCCTTTATATACGGGGGCAGGGGCACCCTAGAATACACAACAGACAACTGTCTTAGCCGTGTGTGGTGCCCCCTCCATCATAATCCACCTCGGTCATATCGTCGTAGTGCTTAGGCGAAGTCATGCGTCGGTAACTTCATCATCACCGTCATCATGTCGTCGTGCTGACAAAGCTCTCTCTCGACACTCAGCTGGATCAAGAGTTCGTGGGGCATCACCGAGCCGAACGTGTGCAGATCGCGGAGGTGTCGTACTTTCGGTACTAGGATCCATCGGATTGTTAAGACGTACGACTACTGTAAGTGCATCTAGTGCCACCCCTAGTTGGTTTTGGAGTATTGACGACAACCCTAGTTGAGGGACTAATGTGTTTGTGAGAATTGCAGGATAACACATGTAGAAGTCCCTCATTGATTCGGTTTTCCTACCAGAGATGACCCCTAAAAATGTATGAAGACATTGAAGTCACAGGTGGTATGTGAAGACATTCACATTGAAGACTATGATAAGAGAAGACATCGCGTGAAGACTATGGAGCGCGAAGACTTAGCAGCTTCGTCGTTCTGTGTTTTTCTTTGTTGAGTCATAGGACCACCGTACTGTTAAGTGGGGTCCAAGAGAACCAGTCAGAATGACTGAAGTGATGCTTAACCAAAATCCTATGTCTTCGAGTGAAGACTATGAGAGCAAATTTTGTCCAAAGTTGGATAAGTCAGCTTTGCTTGTAGTCCAAGTAAAGTTGCCGTGTGTGTTTGAAATCTGACCGTTGGAACACGTGTCAGTTCCTTAGTGACCAAGGGTCATTTCAGACAAATCAGGTCGGGTTGCCCAGTGGCTATAAATAGCCCACCCCCTGCAACCATAAACGGTTGGATGCTCAAAGTTAGAGTACGGCTTTTGTCGTTTGAGAGCAACCCACCTCGAAGCCTTTGAGAGAGAATTCCTTGTGAGGATAAAGCCCTAAACACCCAGAGCCAAAGAGTGTTAGGCATCACTTAAGTCTTCCTGTCTGTGTGATCTGAAGACTTATTACACTTGAGGACTGTGTATCCTCCAGCCGGTTAGGCGTCGCGTTCTGAGCATCCAAGAGTCATTGTGGATCGCCGGTGAACGAAGTCTGTGAAGGTTTGGAAGTCTACCTTGAAGACTTACTAGAGTGATTGGGCGAGGTCTGTGTGACCTTAGCTCAAGGGGAATATGGTGAGGATTGAGTGTCCTGAGCTGCGTGTTCAGGACTGGGTGTCCGGGACTGTGTGTCCTCAGGTTTAAATACCTAGCCGCCCTAACCAGACGTACAATTGTCATAGCAACTGGAATTGGTCCAACAAATCATTGTTTTCAACGAGTCACTGGTTTCATCATTCCCTTCCCTTTACTTACTGTTGGTCCTTGTGAAGTCATTGTATGATTGCATTATCTTTTGTCTTCACTAAGTGACTACTTGTTCTGATTGGCTTCACAATATCTTCATACCTGATCTTTACTGCCTAGCTGCTATTAGTCATTGTACTTTCACTTCATTGAATATTTGACTATGGTTTGCCTAGTGTAGTCTACCTTCCGCTGCATGGTGATATGTTTATTTCTATCGTTTGTCTTCGAAACTTCCATGTTTTGAAGACTTTCATAAAAATCGCCTATTCACCCCCCTCTAGTCGATCACTAGCACTTTCAACTACATCAACCGTGTTGTCATAACGCTTCCACTTACGGTCTACGAGGGTACATGGACAACACTTTCCCTCTCATTGCTATGCATCACCATGATAGATCTTGCATGTGCGTAAGAATTTTTTTTGAAATTACTGCATTCCCCAACAGTGGCATCCGAGCCAGGTCTATGCGTAGATGTTATATGCACGAGTAGAACATTAAGGAGTTGTGGGCGTGGGTATATACATATTATTTGATGTCACTGGTTGATTCTTGATTCAGCGGTATTGTTGGATGAAGCGGCTCAGACCGACATTACGCGTACGTTTATGTGAGACTGGTTCTGCCGACGTGCTTCGCACACAGGTGGTTGGTGGGTGTCAGTTTCTTTAGTTGAATCGGATTCAATGAACAAGGTTTTTTCTAAAGATCAAAATGCAATCACTATACCGCGTTGTGGTTTTTGATGCATAGGTAAAAACGGTTCTTGCTCAGCCCGTAGCAGCCACGTAAAACTTGCAACAACAAAGTAGAGAACGTCTAACTTGTTTTTGCAGGGCATATTGTGATGTGATATGGTCAAGACATGATGCTAAATTTTATTGTATGAGATGATCATGTTTTGTAACAGAGTTATCGGCAACTGGCAGGAGCCATATGGTTGTCGCTTTATTGTATGAAATGCAATCGCCATGTAATTGCTTTACTTTATCACTAAGCGGTAGCGATAGTCGTAGAAGCAATAGTTGGCGAGACGACAACGATGCTTTGATGGAGATCAAGGTGTCAAGCCGGTGACGATGGTGATCATGACGGTGCTTTGGAGATGGAGATCAAAGGCACAAGATGATGATGGCCATATCATATCACTTATATTGATTGCATGTGATGTTTATCCTTTATGCATCTTACTTTGCTTAGTTCGGCGGTAGCATTATAAGATGATCTCTCGTTAAATTTCAAGGTATAAGTGTTCTCTCTAAGTATGCACCGTTGCTATAGTTCGTCGTGCTGAGACACCACGTGATGATCGGGTGTGATAAGCTCTACGTTCACATACAACGGGTGCAAACTAGTTTTGCACATGCAGAATACTCGGGTTAAACTTGACGAGCCTAGCATATGTAGATATGGCCTCGGAACACTGAGACCGAAAAGTCGAGCATGAATCATATAGTAGATATGATCAACATAGTGATGTTCACCATTGAAAACTACTCCATCTCACGTGATGATCGAACATGGTTTAGTTGATATGGATCACGTGATCACTTATATGATTAAAGGGATGTCTATCTAAGTGGGAGTTCTTAAGTAATATGATTAATTGAACTTAAATTTATCACGAACTTAGTCCTGATAGTATTTGCATATCTATGTTGTAGATCAATTGCTCGCGTATAGCTTCCCTGTTTTATTTATGATATGTTCCTAGAGAAAACTATGTTGAAAGATGTTAGTAGAAATGATGCGGACTAGCTCCGTGATCTGAGGTTATCCGCATTGCTACACAGAAGAATTATGTCCTTGATGCACCGCTAGGTGACAGACCTATTGCAGGAGCAGATGCAGACACTATAAACGTTTGGCAAGCTCGGTATGATGACTACTTGATAGTTTAGTGCACCATGCTTTATGGCTTAGAACCGGGACTTCAAAAAGGTTTTGAACACCACGGAGCATATAAGATGTTCCAAGAGATGAAATTGGTATTTCAGACTCATGCTCGAGTCGAGAGGTATGAGACCTCTGACAAGTATTTTGCCTATAAGATGGAGGAGAATGGCTCAACCAGTGAGCATGTGCTCAGAATGTTTGAGTACTACAATCGCTTGAATCGAGTGGGAGTTAATCTTCCAGATAAGATAGTGATTGACAGAGTTCTCTAGTCACTATCACCAAGTTACTAGAACTTTGTGATGAACTATAATATGTAAGGGATGACGAAAACGATTCCCGAGCTCCTCGCGATGCTGAAATCAGCGAAGGTAGAAATCAAGAAAAGCATCAAGTGTTGATGGTTGACAAGACCACTAGTTTCAAGTAAAAGGGCAAGGGAAAGAAAGGAAACTTCAAGAAGAATGGCAAGCAAGTTGCCACTCCCATGAAGAAGCCCAAAGCTAGACCCAAGCATGAAACTGAGTGCTTCTACTACAAAGGAAATGGTCACCGGAAGTGGAACTGCCCTAGATCCTTGGCGGATAAGAAGGATGGCAAAGTGAACAAAGGTATATTTGATATACATGTTATTGATGTGTACTTTACTAGTGTTTATAGCAACCCCTCAGTATTTGATACTGGTTCAATTGCTAAGAGTAGTAACTCGAAACGGGAGTTGCAAAATAAACATAGACTACTTAAGGGCGAGGTGATGATGTGAGTTGGAAGTGATTCCAAGGTTGATAAGATCACCATCGCACACTCCCTTTACCTTCGGGATTAGTGTTGAACCTAAAATAAATGTTATTTGGTGTTTGCGTTGAGCATAATATGATTGGAATTGGATCATGTTTATTGCAATACGGTTATTCATTTAAGTCAAAGAATTTTTGTTATTCTGTTTACATGGATAAAACCTTCTGAGGTCATACACCCAAGGTGAATGGTTTATTGAATCTCAATCATAGTGATACACATATTCATAATATTGAAGTCAAAAGATGCAAAGTTAATAATGATAGTGCAACTTATACGTGGCACTGTCGTTTAGGTCATATTGGTGTAACGCGCATGAAGAAACTCCATGCTGATGGGCTTTTGGAATCACTTGATTATGAATCATTTGATGCTTGCGAACCATGCCTCATGAGCAAGATGACTAAAACTTCGTTCTCCGGAACAATGGAGCAAGCAACTGACTTATTGGAAATAATACATACTGATGTATGCAATCCGATGAGTGTTGAGGCTCGTGGCGGGTATCGTCATAGATGATTTGAGCAGATATGGGTATATCTACTTGATGAAACATAAGTCTAAAACATTTGAAAAGTTCAAAGAATTTCAGAGTGAAGTGGAAAATCATCGTGACAAGAAAATAACATTTCTGTGATCTGATCGTGGAGGAGAATATTTGAGTTACGAGTTTGGTATTCATTTGAAACAATGCGGAATAGTTTTGCAACTCACGCCAGCTGGAGCACCACAGCATAATGGTGTGTCCGAACATCATAACCGTACTTTATTAGATATGGTGCGATCTATGATGTCTCTTACCGATTTATCACTATCGTTTGGGGGTTATGCATTAGAGACAACTACATTCACATTAAATAGGGCACCATCTAAATCCGTTGAGACGACACCTGGTTTAGCAAGAAACCTAAGCTGTCGTTTCTTAAAGTTTGGGGCTATGATGCTTATGTGAAAAAGTTTCAACCTGATAAGCTCGACCCCAAATCGGAGAAATGCATCTTCATAGGATACCCAAAGGAAACTATTGGGAACACCTTCTATCACAGATCCAAAGGCAAGATATTCGTTGCTAAGAATGGATCCTTTCTAGAGAAGAAGTTTCTTTCGAAAGAAGTGAGTGGGAGGAATGTAGAACTTGATGAGGTAATTGTACCTTCTCCCGTATTGGAAAGTAGTTCATCACAGAAATCAGTTCTAGTGATTCCAACGCCAATTAATGAGGAAGCTAATGATGATGATCATGAAACTTCAGATCAAGTTACTACCGAACCTCATAGGTCAACCAGAGTATGGTCCGCACCAGAGTGGTATGGTAATCCTTTCTGGAAGTCATGTTACTAGACCATAACGAACCTAGAACTATGAGGAAGCGATGATGAGCCCAGATTCCGCAAAATGGCTTAAGGCCATGAAATCTGAGATGGGATCCATGTACGAGAGCAAAGTATGGACTTTGATTGACTTGCCCGATGATCGGTGAGCCATTCAGAATAAATGGATCTTCAAGAGTGATAGAGGCGAAGGTGTCCCGATGTTTCGATGAGATGGGGCTATCGTTTCTTTGGGAGTCGACCTTGATGATCAGACTACGAATGTGCGAGATGTCGCGCCTTAGCAATCGCTAAACCAACTTCCGAGAGGTTATTGACCACGCCGGAGCACGATCAACCCGACCACGAGGGTCTGTTTTCTGCGAGCAAACGAAGAACAAGCAAGAAACTGAGATTGCAATCTGGATATTGCGAATATAAGATGAAAGCTTTATTGATCAAGGTGGGGTTCTGTGATGTCTTGGTCTGGTCGTTGGACACAAACGAAGTACGCGAAGTTGCAGCTATGGCGAACTTTTAATCTAAACAGAACCCAAAGTCTAAACGACGCCCTAAGGGTTGTATATATGGAGGAAGAGGGGGGAATTTCGTGGCCCTTGGAAGAGGGGTCCGAAACCAACCCTGCGGAGAATCCCAAGGTCATCCCCATGGACCTACCATCGTCTCATCAAGTGCCTACCGGACCCATGACTCGATCACGTGCAAGAGCCTTTGAAACCGAGGTGACATCTCTCCTCTCACAATT
The DNA here is from genome assembly GCF_003073215.2 of Triticum urartu. NCBI lineage: Eukaryota > Viridiplantae > Streptophyta > Magnoliopsida > Poales > Poaceae > Triticum > Triticum urartu. Next base: position 274,050,902 of record NC_053024.1, on the reverse strand, counting down.
CCACTTCGATGCACATGAAGCATGGCTACTACCTCATATGGATACCTTGTGCATACTCAGGTACAATGGAGAAGCTAAGGAGCAAGGACAAGAAGAAGAGGAAGATGGACGAGAAGACGGAGAAGAAGAAGGGCTGCAGGAAAAGTCCCAGCCACCGGATGACCGGCCGGGACCGGACGTCCGGCGCTTGAAGCGTCAGCCGAGCCCCAGCCAGCGAACGTCCGGTCCAGACCGAACGACCGGTGCCCCTGTACCCGAGGCAAATGAGCGGACGTCCGGCCCCGAGCGGACGACCGGCGCGACCGCACCCGTGCCGAAGTCAGCGGAAGTCCGGAGCCTCTGGACGTCCGGCACCCCCATCACAGAGCGGAACCAGCGGACGACCGGAGGACACCGGACGTCCGGCAGCTCCTGAGACACCGGACGACCGGTCCCCAACGGACGTCCGGTACCTGTCTGCGCACAGTGTTCGGGCCCGAGGCCCATGTACCCCTTCACTTTGCCCCCATTTGCACTTAGACTATAAATAGACCCCACATTCATCCTAGCTAGGGTTAGCGTTGGTTTAGCTCATACTCAGAGATAGATCCTCATCGGATCTACTCCTCGTGAGAGACCGCGGCCTCTTCGGAGAAGATCCCTTTGGATTCAAGGCCCCTTTCTAAGGGAAGATCCCCTTGTGGATTCAAGACCTCCTCACGGAGAAGAACCGGTTACCGTGTATCGTCCCTAGTTGTCCGTGGATTCGTGTATCGTTCTATGTACTTGAGGATCTAGCCCATGTGTGACTTATTCGTGTTGGTTTAGTGATTTCCTCTTGTGTTTCCCTTCCATTCATCCTCGTGTTCTTTGTGTTTTTCTCGGGATCCGCTCCTTTCGTGAAATATCGGGCAATTAGGGTCTCTACCCTACATCATCTTGGTATCATGAGCAAGGTTTATCACGATTTCGGATCCCCCTCTTCGTTTTTCTAGCTTGATTTTGTTGTTTTTCGTCCCAATTCAAAAATCCCCACCAAAAATAGCCCAAAATTTTTTCTTGTGTTTTGTGAGTTTGATGATGTTTTGTTGGTTTTGATCCGTGAATTTGTTGTGTTGCAAGTAGATCTAGCCGTCCCCCACCATTTCCACCTCGAAATCCCTCCCAAAATCCCCACAATCACCTCCCGGATCTGAAATTCCGTGTTGACCCCGACCACCGAACGACCGTAACTTACCGGACGTCCGGCGATCCAGGAAGCATCGGACGTCCGACCTTACCGGACGACCGGCGACCGGACATCCGTCCACTTCCGGACGACCGCTACTTCCACCACATCATCTGCTACATTCACCACATCATCCGCTACACCACCTCCAACTTCCGCAAAACCGTTCCAATATCCCAACCCACACCACCACTTCACCGCTACCTACTCCGACAATTTTGGTCGCCTTTGGTTTTGAGAATTTGAGTTGCGGTACCGTATCCTTTTGTGTTTCGGCTATCTAGGTACGGTTCGACATCGACATCACCGCCGCTCATCTTCGCCACGGACGCGTCATCAACAATGACCACCTCGACTATGACTTGGTATTCGTGCCTCCATTTTGACACCATACCGGAAGCAAGACCAGTAACCTCATCTTGGTATTGGACATATCACTCTTGCCATTACATTGATAGCCATCATCGCCTTACTCCTTTGCGTTGCTTACCCATCGAGACTAGCCATTGAGTATTGCCGGCAACGAGACTTGTGCACATTAGTGATCATACTTCCCATAGCATACATACATCATTGTTGCCTATATTGGTATCATCTCTCGTGTCACAACATTGTCATCGCATACTCACTTGCTATCTTGGTTCGTCAAGCATTGCAAGAGAAAAGAGCTCAAACATCAAAGAGCCAACCAAGTTTTTAAGCAAAGAGGAAAGATAAGCAAAGAGCTTTTAAGCACGAACCATAGCATCATACAACATTAAGATTGTCATACTTGATCATCTTGGATCATATCGTAGCAACACCTTGCATAAAACATATTTGGGATAGAAGTCGTTGCATTTTTGCTAAGTAGGTTGTGCACAAGTTCTTGTATCCGCCTATCGTGCAATCGTGCTAGCGTCTCTCTAGTGTTGTGCAATAAGAGCATTTTTGTGGATTCCACATTTTGGCTCACCCTTGGTTGCACAACCCCACTTATCTTTTTGCGCGTGTGTTTCCGTGTACCGTATATGCTTGGTCTACTTGTTACATTGCATCTTGAGAATCTTCTCCAACATTATTGAATCTTGCTTACATTCACATTAAAAATTGTGCCACCATCCTAACCAAGCTCCACCATAAGCTTTTACTTGTGTAGGTGTGAGAAACCGACGAGAATTCGTACCAATTGGGCTATTTCCTTGTCCTACATTGGAGTGATCATCGATTCACTTTCAACTTCGGTCAAGGTACATTTGGTATTCGTTCTTCTCTTTCTACCACTCACACTCGTCTTGGAATGATGGATAGGCCAAGTACTTCTACCAACCCACTCTTCATGGAGCAAGACAACGACATGAACTCCTTCGTCACCAAGAGTCACCTCTTTGGTGCACAACGTGCTTTGCATCAAGAGCAACAAGCTATGAGTGAACGCATCGACAACCTTGCCGCCGACTTGCGACTTTCCGAGCAACGTACAAGGGACTACTTCGACCACAAGCTCGACGATCACAAGTAAGAGAATGACGCAAGGATGGATGAGATTCGTGCTTTTTTGCTCAATCGCTCTTCTTCCACTTCAAGAAGGAGCTGTTCAAGTCGCCATTCCGACTCAAGTACACCGACATCGAACACTCTTCATCGAGCCACGCGCATCGACCATCAAGCAAACCTCAATCCGCTTCAGGATACTGACTCTCAAGAGCGACGACGCCAAGCCGAAGAAGCCTTTGCGCTAGCTCGAGAACGGCAACAACAACGCCAACATGAAGAGGAAGAACGCGCGCGTCTACATCAAAATGCACAAAATGCCGAGGCTCAACGTCAAGAACAACAACTCCATGACGCTCAAGCACTTGAGGCGCAACAAGCTCTACGTGATGCGAGTCGAGCCGTTGCCGATCGAGGCCGACAAGCACGTGAACAAGAGGAAGCACTTCATGAAGAACTTAATGAACGACGATTTCAAGCTCGCCTGCATCGTCTAGTTCCCCCTCGAGCTCGACGCGTTCCTCCACAAGCTCGCCAAGACCATCAAGTTCATCAAGAGCATGAAGACAATGGGAATCCTCCGCGACAAGAGCTACACGAGGTTGACAACCCTCTGCGTCAAGAGCACCATGAGTTGGACAATCATCTACAACATGGGCGTCATCATCCCCGACCCCAACACAATGAAGAGCAACGCTACGGCAAGCTCAAGTTCACCATGCCCAAGTTCAACGGAAGCAACGATCTCGAAGAATACCTTTCATGGGCATTGAAAGTTTACAAGATCTTCCGTTTGCACGATTATGAAGAAGAGAAGAAGATCGCGATGGCATCACTTGAGTTCCAAGACTATGTCCTCATTTGGTGGGAACAAGTCATTGAACGCCGCGAGGCAAGAGGTGATCCACCCATCACTACTTGGGCACAAATGAAGGATGTCATGAGAGCACGCTTCGTGCCTACCTACTACAACCGCGACCTCTTCAAGAAACTACAACAACTCAAGCAAGGAACCAAGAGCGTTGAAGAATACTACAAGGAGATGGAGATTGCAATGATAAGAGCCAATGTGACGGAAGATGTTGAGCAAACTATGGCACGTTTCTTGAATGGACTCAATCATCCTATCAAGAAGATCGCCGACTTCCAACCATACTCAAATCTCATCGAGCTCGTGCACCAAGCTACCAAAGTGGAACGCCAAGTGCAAGATGACTTCAAGTATGCCAAGTTCTCATCCAAGTCCTACGACTTCTCCAATAACCAAGCTTCAACGACTCCAACACCGACTACAAGACCGTCTACTTCCAACATCGACAAGCCGACTTCCAAGAAAGCTTCATCAACTACAAGTCATCCTACTACAAGCAACTTCAAGCCGAGAGCTTCATCATCATCAACCCCTACCCATGAGACCGTCAAGACGAGTTCCCTCAGGTGTTTCACTTGCGGAGGCCGAGGCCACAAGTCCTATGAGTGCACCAACAAGCGCACCATGATCTTCAACGACGATGGCACTTATGATTCCATGAGCGAAGGAGAAATGGAAGCCCTTGAGCAAGTCGCCATGCACCGCCAAGTGAACAATGAAGAAGAACAAGTCTTTTGTGATGAAGACTCAAGTCCCGCACTTGTTGTCTCCAAAGTTTTGACTCTCCAACATCACCAAGAAGAAGACCAAAGATGCACCATATTCCACACCAAGGCCGACATCAATGGACGATCTGTCAAGGTCATCATCGATGGAGGGAGTTGTCACAATCTCGCAAGTGAAGAACTTTGCTCCAAGATCCAATTGCCCAAGACGAAGCATCCACACCCATACAAAGTGCAATGGCTTAGTGACTCTGGTACCATCCAAGTCGAGCACCGAGTACAAGTCTCCTTCAAAATCGGTGCCTACGAAGACACCTTGGAGTGCGACGTCATCCCAATGACCGTTTGCCATCTTCTCCTTGGACGGCCATGGCAATTCGATAGAGGAGTCGTCCACAATGGGCGTACAAACCACTATAGCTTCAAGATGCAAGGAAAGGAGTTTGTGTTACGACCTATGTCTCCAAGCCAAGTGATCGCCGATAAGCAAGCCACCCATCGTGGAGAGAATGGTGAGAGAGTGAGCCACCAAAAAGAGAGTGAGCGCCACAAGCCCAAATTGAGTGCCTCCACGATGAGCGAAAACAAGAACCTTAGTTCTCTGCCACCAAACGTGAGATGAGAGAAGTGTGTGAGAACCCATCAAGTGTCCTACACTATGTCCTATTGTGCAAGGACGAGGTCCACACAACTAACAACTCTCACGATCTACCTTTGGTGTTATCTTCTCTATTGCAGGAATTCCAAGATGTTTTCCCCGATGAGCTACCTCCGGGTCTACCTCTCCACTACGAGGCATTAAGCACCGCATCGACCTCATCCCCGGAGCACCGCTTCCGAACAAAGCTCCCTACCACGTCAACCCCAAAGAAACCAAAGAAATCCAAACGCAAGTAAAGCATCTCATAGACCATGGATATGTGCGTGAAAGTTTGAGCCCTTGTGCCGTACCGGTCATTCTTGTGCCAAAACGTGACGGTAGCTTTCGCATGTGCTCCGATTCTAGACCTATCAATGCTATCACCGTTCGCTATAGGTACCCCATTCCACGCCTAGATGATATGCTAGATGAGCTTAGTGGTGCCACTATATTTTCCAAAATTGATCTTAAGAGTGGTTACTATCAAATCCGCATTCAAGAGGGCGATGAATGGAAAACCGCTTTCAAAACCAAGTTTGGTTTGTATGAGTGGTTAGTCATGCCTATGGGTCTCTCGGAAGCACCAGGCACTTTTATGTACCTTATGAATCATGTCTTTCGCCCTTACATTGGTATATTTGTTGTGGTTTACTTTGATGACATTCTTGTGTTTAGCAAATCTATCCAAGAGCATGTCACCGCACCGTTTTGCAAACTCTTAGGAAAGAGCGCCTCTATGCTAATATGGAGAAATGCCTTTTTGGTGTTGACAAGCTTGTTTTCTTAGGTTTTGTGGTCTCTTCTAAGGGTGTTCATGTAGATGAGTCCAAGATCAATGCTATTAAGACTTGGCCGCAACCAACCAACTTGCATCAAGTGCGTAGTTTTCTTGGTCTTGCGGGTTTCTATCGTCGCTTTGTGAAGGATTTTAGCACCATTGCTTCGCCTTTGCATGCTTTGAGCAAGAAGAATGCGCCGTTTATTTGGGGACCATCCCAAGATACCGCATTCAATGAGCTTAAGAATTTGCTTACTCATGCTCCCGTGCTTGCTTTACCCAACTTCGACAAGCCTTTTGAGATTCATTGCGATGCTAGCGGTAATGGCATAGGAGGTGTGTTAACGCAAGAGAAGCACCCCATAGCTTACTTTAGTGAGAAACTTTCCGGAGCGCAACTCAACTACCCCATCTATGACAAAGAGCTATATGCATTAGTCCGTGTTTTACATGAATGGGAACATTACCTTCGTCCCCATGAGTTTATCATTCATACCGATCATGAGACTCTCAAGTATCTCAAGGGTCAAACTAAGTTGAACAAGCGTCATGCTAAATGGAGTGAATTCATTGAGTATTTTCCCTATGTCATCAAGTACATCAAGGGTAAAGAAAACATCGTAGCAGATGCTCTTTTCCACATATGCATGCTAGTCACGCAACTTGAGTTAGATGTCATTGGCTTCGAGCATATCAAAGAATTGTATGCGCATGATGAAACTTTTGCCACTCCTTATGCCAAGTGTTTGTCGCATACATCGTGGGAACGTTATTACATCAAAGATGGCTACCTTATGAGAGCTAACAAACTTTGCATCCCCAAGTCGTCCCTTCGTTTATTGCTTTTGCAGGAATCGCATGGAGGAGGATTAATGGGACACTTTGGACGCGACAAGACGTTCGCCACGCTCTCGAAGAGCTACTTTTGGCCAAAGATGTTTCGGGACGTCAATCGCTTCACCAACCGATGTTCGACATGCCGCAAAGCTAAGTCCAAAGCTCAATCTCATGGTCTCTATATGCCTCTACCGATTCCATACCAACCATGGGAAGACATTAGCATGGACTTCATACTTGGTTTGCCTAGGACTCACAATGGGAAAGATTCTATATTTGTCGTTGTGGACCGTTTCTCAAAAATGCACATTTTATTCCTTGTAACAAGATAGACGATGCTTCACATGTTGCTAATCTCTTTTGTAGGGAAATATTACGTCTCCATGGTGTGCCAAAGATAATTGTCTCGGACCGCGACGTCAAGTTCCTTAGTTACTTTTGGAAGACCTTATGCGCCAAGCTCGGAATCAAGCTACTCTTCTCCACGGCGTACCATCCTCAAACCCACGGCCAAACGGAGGTGACAAACCGCACACTCTCCGCTCTACTTCGAGTACTCATCAAGAAGAACATCAAGGAGTGGGAGGAGTGCCTACCTGTCGCCGAGTTTGCCTACAACCGAGCAAGACACTAAACAACCGGCAAGTCGCCTTTCGAGGTCGTTTACGGATTCAACCCATTGTCACCATTGGACATTCTTCCTCTACCACTCCAAGAGCGCATCAATTTGGAAGCAAGTGCGCATGTGACACATCTCAAGAAGATGCATGAAGATACAAGAAACACCATCGAGCGCCAAGTTCAACGCCTTGCGACCAAGCTCAACTTCAACAAGCAACCTAGGGTCTTCAACATTGGTGATCGAGTGTGGCTATACCTTCGCAAGGACCGCTTCCCACAAGAACACAAATCCAAGCTTCGACCACGAGCGGATGGACCCTTCAAGGTGCTTGCACGCTACAACGACAACGCTTACAAGATCGACCTCCCGCGAGACAAGTACAACGTGAGCGACATCTTCAACGTCAAAGATCTCTCTCCCTTCCATGGTGATGAAGATTTTGATCCGAGGATGGATCTTCCCCAAAGGAGGGGAGATGATGCGGATCATCCCAAGGTCATCCCCATGGACCTACCATCGTCTCATCAAGTGCCTACCGGACCCATGACTCGATCACGTGCAAGAGCCCTTGAAACCGAGGTGACATCTCTCGTCTCACAATTCCACTTCGATGCACATGAAGCATGGCTACTACCTCATATGGATACCTTGTGCATACTCAGGTACAATGGAGAAGCTAAGGAGCAAGGACAAGAAGAAGAAGAGGAAGATGGACGAGAAGACAGAGAAGAAGAAGGGCTGCAGGAAAAGTCCCAGCCACCGGACGACTGGCCAGGACCGGACGTCCGGCGCCTAAAGCGTCAGCCAGGCCCCAGCCAGCGAACGTCCGGTCCAGACCGGACGACCGGTGCCCCTACACCCGAGGCAAATGAGCGGACGTCCGGCCCTGAGCGGACGTCCGGCCCTGACCGGACGACTGGCGCGACCACACCCGAGCCGAAGTCAGCGGAAGTCCGGAGCCTCCGGACGTCCGGCACCCCCATCACAGAGCGCAACCAGCGGACGACCGGAGGACACTGGACGTCTGGCAGCTCCTGAGACGTCGGACGACCGGTCCCCAGCGGACGTCCGATACCTGTCTGCGCATAGTGTTCGGGCCCGAGGCCCATGTATCCCTTCACTTTGCCCCCATTTGCACTTAGACTATAAATAGACCCCCCATTCATCCTAGCTAGGGTTAGCGTTGGTTTAGCTCATACTCAGAGATAGATCCTCATTGGATCTACTCCTCGTGAGAGACCGCGGCCTCTTTGGAGAAGATCCCTTTGGATTCAAGGCCCCTTTGTAAGGGAAGATCCCCTTGTGGATTCAAGACCTCCTCACGGAGAAGAACCGGTTACCGTGTATCGTCCCTAGTTGTCCGTGGATTCGTGTATCGTTCTATGTACTCGAGGATCTAGCCACATGTGTAATCGAATCTTGTTGGTTTGAGTGTTTCTTTGTTTCCCTCGTGAATCCCCTCGTGTTCTACGTGTTTTCTCTTTGGGATCCGCTTCTTTCATGAAAGATCGGCCATCTAGGGTTCCACCCTACAACACTCCCAAGCTAGATAAATAGAAGGATTAAATCTACCCTCAAATGATGGTAAAGAGATAACCTGACCATATGCTTTTGTGTGTTGTCCCAACTCTCGTGATGGTGAAGATGTGTCCGTCGTGCAAGAACTTCTATCTCCAGAACCTGTCATGATTAGTAGAAAAAAGAAACAAAATTCAAGAATAATGGTCCTATGAACTACTAGGGTATGGTGGTAAAACGCTCACAATATAACAAATATCAATATCTTACAAGTTCTTACCATGCAGCAGGTGGTGACAGGCAACCAGCAGTGTCAAATAACTCTGAAGATTGTGTAAAGCGATTGCCAGTGGAACGTACGTATACACGGTGTAGAAATATGTGGAGTTGGGTTCGCTATATATGGTAGCAAAATATTAGCAATAATCAATTCAAAGATGCAATGTTGATTAAACGCTCAACGACGGTACTGTGCTGGTCCTAGGCTAGAACGGACTAGAGACGCGAGCGTAGAACACTAATGAGGTCACGCCGTAGCACAACTTGATGAGGACATCAATACCATTGTTACACCCACAGCCGCTACTGTTACATATACTGGACCAATTACTAGAGCTCGCGCACGCCAATTAAATTACCAGGTACTTTCGTTTGTTGGTAATGATTCTAATGTTCATGAGAGTATGATGCTGCCTAAATTGGATACATTTGTTTTGCTTACAAATGAAGGGCCTAGCTTGGAGAAGGATGAACATTGGAGCAAGAACACGCATGGAGTTGATGGCATGCGCAAGGGGATCAAGAACGGAGTTACAAGTGATGATTTCAGGACTTTGAAGCCGCCATAAGGAGTGCATGAAGCCTTGGATGAAATATACAAGATGACACTTCATAATATTCGTCCATAGGCTATTCTAGGTGCTGCGTCACCTTATTAATGGGCCAGGCCCATGTAATTTCGAAATACTTAAGTATAGGCTATTTTTAGAGTCCGTATGTGTGGGGAAACCAAGAACGGAGTTACAAGTGATGATTTCAGGACTTTGAAGCCGCCATAAGGAGTGCATGAAGCCATGGACGAAATATACAAGATGCCACTTCATAATATTCGTCCATAGGCTATTCTAGGTGCTGCGTCACCTTATTAATGGGCCAGGCCCATGTAATTTCGAAATACTTAAGTATAGGCTATTTTTAGAGTCCGTATGTGTGGGGAAACAAGAGTTAGGGTTGGTTTCGGACCCCACCCTCAAGGGCCACGAAATTCCCCTCTCTTCCTCCATATATACAGCCCTTAGGGCGTCGTTTAGACTTTGGGTTTTGTTTAGATTAAAAGTTCGCCATAGCTGCAACTTCGCGTACTTCGTTTGTGTCCAACGACCAGACCAAGACGTCACAGAACCCCACCTTGATCAATAAAGCTTTCATCTTATATTCGCAATATCCAGATTGCAATCTCAGTTTCTTGCTTGTTCTTCGTTTGCTCGCAGGAAACAGGCCCTCGTGGTCAGGTTGATCGTGCTCCGGCGTGGTCAATAACCCCTCGGAAGTTGGTTTAGCGATTGCTAAGGCGCGACGTCTCGCACGTTCGTAGTCGGATCGTCAAGGTCGACTCCCACAGAAAACGATAGCCACCATCTCATCGAAACATCGGGACACCCTCGCCTCTATCAAGTGGTATCAGATTTCCAGGTTGCTCGGTGAGATTTTTACAGTTTTTCGTAGATTAGATCGAGTCTGTTCTTCATACCTACAGTCCACGAAAAAGCCACAAAAAAAATTAGGGTTAGTTCATCATATCCGAACCAATCTGAGCCTTTGCATAATCTTTTTAGGGTTTTTGCTTTGTTGAATTTGCGGTTGCATCGTCGTGTCAAGTTGCTGGTCTTAGAGTCTAGTCTTTTAGAGTTTCGAGTTCTGGTCATAAGTTGTCACGCCGCCGCCGCACCATCATCATCGCCCATCTACCACCATTGCTTATCCGCCACCGTTCTGAATCCGTATCCATATACCACCACCAATCCGTATCCATATACCACCACCAATCTGTATCCATATACCACCACCAATCTGTAACCATATATCCACCACCAATCCGAGTTCTTCTCATATTAGGTTTGTTCTTGAGATCAATCTAAATTCCGATTCGTGTTTCCTTGCCTGTAGGTCTCGAAAAAAAAGAGTCTGGAGACCCCCGGGCAGTTTTTAGGCTTGCAAAAAAAAGAGGAGCGCAAAAAAAAGAGGAGCGCAAAAAAAGGAGCGCAAAAAAAAGAGCGAAAAAAAGAATTCCAGAGTGTGCTTTTCCCTTATTTACGTGCAGCGCCGTGATTTTGTTAGTGTTCTAGGCTTCGCGTCTCTAGCACGGTCTAGCCTAGGACCAGCACAGTACCGTCGTTGAGCGTTTATTCAACTTTGCATCTCTGAATTGATTATTGCTGACCCTTTTTGCTACCATACTATAAGCCTTCCCAGCTCCACATACCTCTACGTCGTGCGTTTGACTCTCCCTGGCAATCGCTCTATCCAAGCTTTTGAGAGTTTTGACTACAACGGTTGCCGATCACCGCCTGCTGCTGGGTAAGAACTGGTAAGAATTTGAGATTTGCTTGACGGATTTGTGACACCCCCACCACCACCTCTTGTTAGTAGTCTATAGGATCATATTCTTGTGTGTTTCTATTGTTGCTAACCATGGCAGGATCACAAGCCGACGAGACTGACTGGGAGAACATGACGAATAAGGAGTTGCATGATAAATTTCAGCAAATGATAAGTGGACAGGGGCAAGATGTGCTAAACAGATTTGAAGAGGCCATGGAGAAGATAGATGGCATGGAGAAGACGTCTGAAACAAAGCTCGATAACAGGTTTAATGAATTACTCGCGCGTCTTCCACCACCACCACCGGCTTCACCTAACGCACCTCTAGAACAACAACAACAATGACTACCTACACATCGTGAAACAGCCCTCCGCCGAGCGAGCCATCTCCCTCTTGCACCTGGCCAAACTGTTGGTGCTGCTGTTGATACTTCTGTGGCTCCTGCTGCTGATGCGGAGGAGGATGATTTTTTCGGCGATTACGAGGATGAGGTTGATCAAAATCAGAACTACGTGCCACCACCAGCACAGGAACCACTAGGTCGTCCACATGCAAATAATGGCAATGGTAGGGCTCACCCTCAGGTACAAGATCATGACCATCTCCCTAAACTAAAATTGAATATTCCACCATTTGAGGGTAGATATGTTCCTGATATATATCTTACTTGGGAGTTAGAAACTGAACAACGATTTACATGTTTACAATATCTTGAGGAGAGACGTGTTCCTGCTGCTGTTTGTGCATTCACTAGTTTTGCATGTGTTTGGTGGTCTAAGCATTGTAGATTATATCCTATTCCTGCTACTTGGGCTGCTTTGAAAACTGCTATGCGTACTCGTTGGGTTCCACCATATTATCAACGTGAATTACTTCAAAAATTGCAGCGCTTAAGACAGGGAAAAAATTCTGTAGAAGAATATTATCAGGAATTACAAACTGGCATGATTAGATGTGGTATTGTTGAGGAGAATGAAGCTATGCTTGCACGTTTTATGGGTGGATTAAATAGAGAGATTCAGACGATTCTAGAGTATAAGGAGTATACTAATATCACTCGTTTATTCCATCTTGCTTGTAAAGCTGAACGTGAAGTGCAGGATCGACAGGCATTGGCGCGGACTAACTTTTCTGCAGGTCGACCTTCTTCATGGACACCACGTGCATCATCTACTTCCACACGTTCTGCTACACCGGCGCCTCCGTCGGCTGCCACCTCCAACCGTGATACAATAAAGCAGGCACAATCACCACTATCTGCCAAGAGCACACCTTCTGGGCCTGCAAAGAGCTCTTCTTCATCCATGGCATCAACAGGGCAAACACATGATATTATTTGTCGACGTTGCAAGGGTGGAGGTCATTATGCGAGAGAATGCCCATCTAAGCGTGTGATGATTGTTACTGAGGATGGTGGGTATGAGTCCGCTAGTGACTATGATGAGGAGACTTTGGCTCTTATTACACGTGACGAACACGGTGGAGACGATTCTGATCATGAGACGCAATACATGGCTCCTGAAGATGCTGACAGGTATGAATGTTTAGTTGCTCAACGTGTTTTGAGTGTGCAGGTTACACAAGCTGAGCAAAATCAGAGGCATAATTTGTTCCATACAAAGGGAGTTGTGAAGGAACGTTCTGTTCGCGTGATCATAGATGGAGGGAGTTGCAACAACTTGGCTAGCATCGAGATGGTGGAGAAGCTATCTCTCACCACAAGACCACATCCACATCCTTACTACATCCAATGGTTCAACAACAGCGGCAAGGTTAAGGTAACACGTACTGTTCGTGTGCATTTTAGTATCTCTACATATGCTGATTATGTTGATTGTGATGTCGTACCTATGCAAGCATGTTCCTTATTACTTGGTAGACCATGGCAATTTGATAAAAATTCTATTCACCATGGTAGAAACAATCAGTATACTCTTGTTCATAAGGATAAAAATATTACTTTGCTTCCTATGACTCCTGATTCCATTTTGAAAGATGATATTAATAGAGCTAATAAAGCAAAACAGGAGAAAACTAAGAGTGAAAATCAGATTGTGGCAAAAGAATTTGAGCAACAAATGCAGCCTAATAATAATAAACAATCTAGTGTTGCTTCTGAAATTAAATTGAAAAGTGCATGTTTACTTGCCACCAAATCTGATATTGATGATCTAGATTTTAGCAAATCTGTTTGCTATGCTTTTGTGTGCAAAGAGGCATTATTTTCATTCGAGGACGTGCCTTCCTCTTTGCCTCCTGCTGTCACTAACATTTTGCAGGAGTTCGCCGACGTCTTTCCACAAGACGTGCCACCGGGATTACCACCTATTCGCGGGATTGAGCATCAAATTGACTTAATTCCCGGTGCATCATTACCCAACCGTGCACCATACCGTACCAATCCAGAGGAGACGAAGGAGATTATGCGTCAAGTACAAGAACTGCTCGACAAAGGTTATATACGCGAATCCCTTAGTCCTTGTGCTGTTCCTATCATTTTAGTGCCGAAAAAGGATGGTACGTCGCGTATGTGCGTTGATTGTAGAGGCATTAATAATATTACTATTCGTTATCGTCATCCTATTCCTAGGCTAGATGATATGCTTGATGAATTGAGTGGCTCTACAATATTCTCCAAAGTTGATTTGCGTAGTGGTTACCATCAAATTCGTATGAAATTGGGAGATGAATGGAAAACAGCATTTAAAACTAAGTTTGGATTATATGAGTGGTTAGTCATGCCTTTTGGGTTAACTAATGCACCTAGTACTTTCATGAGGTTAATGAACGAAGTTTTACGTGCTTTCATTGGACGATTTGTGGTAGTTTACTTTGATGACATATTGATTTATAGCAAATCTTTGGAGGAACATTTGGAACATTTACGTGCTGTTTTTATTGCTCTACGTGATGCACGTTTGTGTAACCTTGGAAAGTGCACCTTTTGCACCGACCGAGTATCTTTTCTTGGCTATGTTGTTACTCCACAGGGAATTGAAGTTGATAAAGCCAAGATTGAAGCTATTGAGAGTTGGCCGCAGCCCAAAACGGTCACACAAGTGAGGAGTTTCCTTGGCCTCGCTGGTTTCTATAGGCGTTTTGTGAGAGATTTCAGCACCATTGCTGCACCTCTCAACGAGCTTACAAAGAAGGATGTACCTTTTGTTTGGGGTACCGCACAGGAAGAAGCCTTCACGGTATTGAAAGATAAGTTGACACATGCTCCTTTACTCCAACTTCCTAATTTCAATAAGACTTTTGAGCTTGAATGTGATGCTAGTGGAATTGGATTAGGAGGTGTGTTATTACAAGATGGAAAACCTGTTGCATACTTTTCTGAAAAATTGAGTGGGCCTAGTCTGAACTATTCTACTTATGATAAAGAATTATATGCTCTTGTTCGGACCTTAGAAACATGGCAACATTATTTATGGCCCAAGGAATTTGTTATACATTCTGATCATGAATCTTTGAAACACATTAAAAGTCAAGCAAAACTGAACCGTCGACATGCTAAATGGGTTGAATTCATTGAGACTTTCCCTTATGTCATTAAACACAAGAAGGGTAAAGAAAATGTTATTGCTGATGCCTTGTCTCGTCGTTATACTATGCTTTCACAACTTGACTTTAAAATATTTGGTTTGGAGACCATCAAAGATCAATATGTGCATGATGCTGAATTTAAAGATGTATTGCAGAATTGTAAGGAAGGGAGAACCATGCATATTTTTCAGGTGATTTCTAATGCAAACTATTCAATAATCTATTTATGTTATCCAGAACAAAAATACTTCACACACTTTTGTGTTTTGTCTAATTGCAGGTGCATGGGACATTTGTACAATCCACATATGAAGATAAGTGAAAATGAGAAGTTTATGTTGTGTCCAAAAAGTCCTCTCACGTCACTTTTGGGCCAAGAGAAGATAGAGTCCAAGTCTTTCACGTTCTGGATTCAGATTCGGACTGCACAGACATACCTGACTCAAAACGCCAACAACTTTTTCATACGGACTCCGAATTGGGTGATTCTTTTTTTCTTGGAAACTAGATTTCGTGATCTTTCCAACCCAATTGGATTCACCTTCAAATTCGTCCGGAGCGTTGAGTTACGGACGAAACAATCTGACGTTGCAGCAGAATCCGAGTCAAACTACAAGCCCAAAGGTGTTGCATCACCTCCACTTGGGCCCATGAGCCTTGTACGACCTAGGGTTAGTTTTAGGATGCCTTGGGACGTCCTCCCACCTCCTTGGCCGCCCCCCCTTGCTCCTATATAAGTAGATCCATCTAGTAGCTTTTTCCTTGGGATTTGTTTAGTTAAAAGTTAGCCATTGCAACTTCGTGTACTTCGTTTGTGTCCAACGACCAGACCAAGACCGCTTACGGATCCCCACCATTATCAATACCTCATATATATTTGCAATATTCAGATTGCTTTATCATATTCTTGCTCGTTCTTCGATTGCTTGCAGGAATAGACCTTCGTGGTCAGGCTGATCGTGCTTCCGGCATCGTCAGTAACCTCAGGAGATTGGTTTAGCGATTGCTAAGGCACAACGTCGTGCACGTTTGTAGTCGGATCATAAAAGTCGTCTCCACCAAATCGATAGTTATCATCTCATCGAAAGATCGGGACACCCTCGCCTCTATCAGTTAATAATGGATTTGTGTTTCGTTCTAACAAGCTATGCATTCCAGCTAGCTCCGTTCGTCTTTTGTTGTTGCAGGAGGCGCATGGAGGAGGACTAATGGGACACTTTGGCGTGAAGAAGACGGAGGACGTACTTGCTACACACTTCTTTTGGACAAAGATGAGACGGGATGTTGAGCGTTTTGTTGCTCGCTCCATTACATGTCAAAAAGCTAAGTCACGACTCAATCCTCATGGTTTATATATGCATTTGCCTCTACCTAGTGTTCCTTGGGAGGATATATCTGTGGACTTTGTTTTAAGTTTACCTCGAACAAAGAAGGGGAGGGATAGCATATTTGTTGTCGTGGATAGATTCTCGAAAATGGCACACTTTATACCATGTCATAAAAGCGATGATGCTGTTAATGTTGCTGATTTGTTCTTTCGTGAAATTATTCGCTTGCATGGTGTGCCAAATACTATTGTTTCAGATCATGATACTAAATTTCTTAGCCACTTTTGGAGATGTTTATGGGCTAAGTTGGGGACTAAACTGCTTTTTAGTACTACTTGTCACCCCCAAACTGATGGACAAACTGA